>NC_091591.1:17806488-17811488 GCF_042767895.1 Penaeus vannamei | reverse complement strand
GACGTCTAGGAGGAGGAGGAGGAGGAAGAGGACGAGGAGGAAGAAGAAGAGGATAATGATGATGATGAGGAGGAGAAGGAAGAAGAGGATGAGGATGAGGATGGGGGATAGTGATGATGATAATAGTAATAAAGATAAAGATAATAATAGTAATGATAATGATGAAAAAATACTAATAATAATCATAACAATAATAACAATAATAATAATATATATAATAGTAATAATAATAATAACAACAACTAAAATGATAATAATAATAATAATAATAACAACAATAAAAATAATGATAATAATAATGATAATAATAATAACAATGATAATAATAATTGCCACAACAATAATGATAATAGTAATAACAATAGTGATAATTATGAAAATGTATCAAACATAGTAACAATAATAATAACAACAATAATAATGATAAAGATGATGATCATAATGATGATGATAATAAATGATAATCATAATAACAATATTAATGATAATGATAATAATAATAATAATAACAACAGCAACAAAAGCAGTAATAACAATGAAATACAAATGATAACAAAAAACAGCCCTGATAATGCTGGGAGGAACGTACACGCTGTCCGCTCACACACACATACACACACACACGCGCGCGCGCGCGCGTGCGCTCTCTCTCTCTCACACACACACATACACACACACACACACACACACACACACACACACACACACACACACACACACACGTGCTCTCTCTCTCTCTCTCTCTCTCTCACACACACACACGTGCGCGCTCTCTCTCTCTCTCTCTCTCTCTCTCACACACACACACACAGGGGGTGAGTTAAAAGCGGAGCTGGATAAAATTAAAGTTACCGTGCTTTCGAATCACTCGCCAAACCATTATCCAATTTACATATTCTGACAGAGTGAATGAAAGCAAAAAAGTAAAAAAAAGGAAAAAAAAGATAATGAATAAGTTAATAGTGATTGTGATGATAATAATGATGGCAATAGTGAAGATGATTTTAAGATTGGCGATGCTGATGATAATGATACAGATGAAAGGAAGGATAATGATAATGACTGCTATCACTACCACTATTTCTGCTAGTAAATTGCTAGTAAATACAGAGACACTGAGGAGGTTAAGAATGACATAGGTGATGAAAATGCATTAAACAGTAATAATACTAAGGATAACAGCAATAACAACAACAATGATAAATAATGATATTAACACTATCAGTAATGATAATCTAGATAATGACAGTAGTAACACTAGCATAATAGTAATGATATTAACACTATCAGTAATGATAATCTAGATAACACTATCAGTAATAATACTAAGGATAACAGCAATAACAACAACAATGATAAGTAATGATATTAACGCTATCAGTAATGATAATCTAGATAATGGCAGTAATAACACTAGCATAATAGTAATGATATTAACACTATCAGTAATGATAATCTAGATAACACTATCAGTAATGATAATCTAGATAATGACAGTAATAACACTAGCATAATAGTAACGATATTAACATTATCAGTAATGATAATCTAGATAATGACAGTAATAACACTAGCATAATGATAATGATATTAACACTATCAGTAAAGATAATCAAGATAATGACAGTAATAACGCTAGCAACACCGATAATGATAACGTAGCGAATTGGAGCCATAATAGTATAATGATAATAGTATAAAGCATAATAGTAATGATATTAACACTATCAGTAATGATAATCAAGATAATGACAGTAATGACGCTAGCAACACCGATAATGACACGTAGCGAATTGGAGCCATAATAGTATAATGATAATAGTATAAAGCATAATAGTAATGATATTAACACTAGCGGTAAAGATAATCAAGATAATCACAGTAATAACGCTAGCAGAACCGATAATGATAACGTAGCGAATTGGAGCCATAAAGGAGATTAGATAAGCCGGCTGCCTTATCACCTCCGCACGACCGCAAGCAAGTCAGGAAGGCGAGCCGTGCACACCACAAGAAGCGTGGAACAAGCACCTGCAGCGTGGAACAAGCACCTGCAGCGTGGAACAAGCACCTGCAGCGTGGAACAAGCACCTGCAGCGTGGAACAAGCACCTGCAGCGTGGGACAAGCACCTGCAGCGTGGAACAAGCACCTGCAGCGTGGAACAAGCACCTGCAGCGTGGAACAAGCACCTGTAGCGTGGAACAAGCACCTGCAGCGTGGAACAAGCACCTGCAGCGTGGAACAAGCACCTGTAGCGTGGAACAAGCACCTGCAGCGTGGAACAAGCACCTGCAGCGTGGAACAAGCACCTGTAGCGTGGAACAAGCACCTGCAGCGTGGAACAAGCACCTGTAGCGTGGAACAAGCACCTGCAGCGTGGGACAAGCACCTGCAGCGTGGAACAAGCACCTGCAGCGTGGAACAAGCACCTGCAGCGTGGAACAAGCACCTGCAGCGTGGAACAAGCACCTGCAGCGTGGGACAAGCACCTGCAGCGTGGAACAAGCACCTGCAGCGTGGAACAAGCACCTGCAGCGTGGAACAAGCACCTGCAGCGTGGAACAAGCACCTGCAGCGTGGAACAAGCACCTGCAGCGTGGAACAAGCACCTGCAGCGTGGAACAAGCACCTGCAGCGTGGAACAAGCACCTGCAGCGTGGAACAAGCACCTGCAGCGTGGAACAAGCACCTGCAGCGTGGAACAAGCACCTGCAGCGTGGAACAAGCACCTGCAGCGTGGAACAAGCACCTGCAGCGTGGAACAAGCACCTGCAGCGTGGAACAAGCACCTGCAGCGTGGAACAAGCACCTGCAGCGTGGGACAAGCACCTGCAGCGTGGAACAAGCACCTGCAGCGTGGAACAAGCACCTGCAGCGTGGAACAAGCACCTGCAGCGTGGAACAAGCACCTGCAGCGTGGAACAAGCACCTGCAGCGTGGAACAAGCACCTGCAGCGTGGAACAAGCACCTGCAGCGTGGAACAAGCACCTGCAGCGTGGAACAAGCACCTGCAGCGTGGAACAAGCACCTGCAGCGTGGGACAAGCACCTGCAGCGTGGAACAAGCACCTGCAGCGTGGAACAAGCCCCTGCAGCGTGGAACAAGCCCCTGCAGCGTGGGACAAGCACCTGTAGCGTGGAACAAGCACCTGCAGCGTGGAACAAGCACCTGCAGCGTGGAACAAGCACCTGCAGCGTGGAACAAGCACCTGCAGCGTGGAACAAGCACCTGCAGCGTGGAACAAGCACCTGCAGCGTGGAACAAGCCCCTGCAGCGTGGAACAAGCCCCTGCAGCGTGGAACAAGCACCTGCAGCGTGGAACAAGCACCTGCAGCGTGGAACAAGCACCTGCAGCGTGGAACAAGCACCTGCAGCGTGGGACAAGCACCTGCAGCGTGGAACAAGCACCTGCAGCGTGGAACAAGCCCCTGCAGCGTGGAACAAGCCCCTGCAGCGTGGAACAAGCCCCTGCAGCGTGGGACAAGCACCTGCAGCGTGGAACAAGCACCTGCAGCGTGGAACAAGCACCTGCAGCGTGGAACAAGCACCTGCAGCGTGGGACAAGCACCTGCATCGTGGAACAAGCACCTGCAGCGTGGAACAAGCACCTGCAGCGTGGAACAAGCACCTGCAGCGTGGAACAAGCCCCTGCAGCGTGGAACAAGCACCTGCAGCGTGGAACAAGCACCTGCAGCGTGGGACAAGCACCTGCAGCGTGGAACAAGCACCTGCAGCGTGGAACAAGCACCTGCAGCGTGGAACAAGCACCTGCAGCGTGGGACAAGCACCTGCAGCGTGGAACAAGCACCTGTAGCGTGGAACAAGCACCTGCAGCGTGGAACAAGCACCTGCAGCGTGGGACAAGCACCTGCAGCGTGGAACAAGCACCTGCAGCGTGGGACAAGCACCTGCAGCGTGGAACAAGCACCTGCAGCGTGGAACAAGCACCTGAAGCGTGGAACAAGCCCCTGCAGCGTGGGACAAGCACCTGCAGCGTGGAACGAGCACCTGCCGCGTGGAACAAGCACCTGCAGCGTGGAACAAGCACCTGCAGCGTGGAACAAGCACCTGCAGCGTGGAACAAGCACCTGCAGCGTGGAACAAGCACCTGCAGCGTGGAACAAGCACCTGCAGCGTGGAACAAGCCCCTGCAGCGTGGAACAAGCCCCTGCAGCGTGGAACAAGCCCCTGCAGCGTGGAACAAGCACCTGCAGCGTGGAACAAGCACCTGCAGCACCTGAGCAGCCTCGCCGTTGCACAGCACACACTCCTGCGACAGTTCCTCTTTAGATACACAAAGTTGTGGAAAGTTCATTTGCTTTTTTTTTATGTTGAAGCTTACTCCTTAAAAAGTTTCAGATGGAAAGTGCACGGACGGTTAAGATCCATAGAAAGGTAGGCTGTAATTCGCAGCTCTGTACAATATGTAAACTACAGCATCATAAGTTTTTTTTTTTAAGAATCACTCATAATGAAAGCCTTTAGTCAAGGAAAAAAAAAATGTATGACCATAACATGTCTAAAATGTAAACTACAGCATCATAATTTTTTTTTTTTTTTTTTTTTTTTTTTTTTTTTTTTTTAAAGAATCACTCATAATGAAAGCCTTTAGTCAAAAAAAAAAAAAAAAAAAAAACATTTTGTATGACCATAACATGTCTAAAATGTAAACTACAGCATCATAAGTTTTTTTTTTTAAGAATCACTCATAATGAAAGCCTTTAGTCAAGGAAAAAAAAAATGTATGACCATAACATGTCTAAAATGTAACCTGAAACACGTATATGTTTTCAATAAAGTATTAAATAAAAAGCACAAAGACCAATAGACTATCTGTTTCCAGCACAGATCAGTGGGCGGGCGGTCACGCAGCGCACGCCCATGCATACTGTCCTAATGACAAGAGATGATGACGGATTTTTTATATTCCAAAAAATGTTATAGTAGCGAATTCTAACCGTGGATTTCATGTTTTTTCTCTCACATTTTTTTTTTTT
>NC_091591.1:17793988-17798988 GCF_042767895.1 Penaeus vannamei | reverse complement strand
AATTGACTGATATTCCCCGAGACAGGTATTCAGTGACAGTAAAATTGATTGATATTCCCCGAGACAGGTATTCAGTGACAGTAAAATTGACTGATATTCCCCGAGACAGGTATTCAGTGACAGTAAAATTGATTGATATTCCACGAGACAGGTATTCAGTGACAGTAAAATTGATTGATATTCCCCGAGACAGGTATTCCGTGACAGTAAAATTGACTGATATTCCCCGAGACAGGTATTCAGTGACAGTAAAATTGATTGATATTCCCCGAGACAGGTATTCAGTGACAGTAAAATTGATTGATATTCCCCGAGACAGGTATTCAGTGACAGTAAAATTGATTGGTATTCCCCGAGACAGGTATTCAGTGACAGTAAAATTGACTGATATTCCCCGAGACAGGTATTCAGTGACAGTAAAATTGACTGATATTCCCCGAGACAGGTATTCAGTGACAGTAAAATTGATTGATATTCCCCGAGACAGGTATTCAGTGACAGTAAAATTGACTGATATTCCCCGAGACAGGTATTCAGTGACAGTAAAATTGACTGATATTCCCCGAGACAGGTATTCAGTGACAGTAAAATTGCCTGATATTCCCCGAGACAGGTATTCAGTGACAGTAAAATTGACTGATATTCCCCGTGACAGGTATTCAGTGACAGTAAAATTGACTGATATTCCCCGTGACAGGTATTCAGTGACAGTAAAATTGATTGATATTCCCCGAGACAGGTATTCAGTGACAGTAAAATTGATTGATATTCCCCGAGACAGGTATTCAGTGACAGTAAAATTGACTGATATTCCCCGAGACAGGTATTCAGTGACAGTAAAATTGACTGATATTCCCCGAGACAGGTATTCAGTGACAGTAAAATTGACTGATATTCCCCGAGACAGGTATTCAGTGACAGTAAAATTGATTGATATTCCCCGAGACAGGTATTCAGTGACAGTAAAATTGATTGATATTCCCCGAGACAGGTATTCAGTGACAGTAAAATTGACTGATATTCCCCGAGACAGGTATTCAGTGACAGTAAAATTGACTGATATTCCCCGAGACAGGTATTCAGTGACAGTAAAATTGACTGATATTCCCCGAGACAGGTATTCAGTGACAGTAAAATTGCCTGATATTCCCCGAGACAGGTATTCAGTGACAGTAAAATTGACTGATATTCCCCGTGACAGGTATTCAGTGACAGTAAAATTGACTGATATTCCCCGTGACAGGTATTCAGTGACAGTAAAATTGATTGATATTCCCCGAGACAGGTATTCAGTGACAGTAAAATTGATTGATATTCCCCGAGACAGGTATTCGGTGACAGTAAAATTGACTGATATTCCCCGAGACAGGTATTCAGTGACAGTAAAATTGATTGATATTCCCCGAGACAGGTATTCAGTGACAGTAAAATTGACTGATATTCCCCGAGACAGGTATTCAGTGACAGTAAAATTGACTAACATTCCCCGAGACAGGTATTCAGTGACAGTAAAATTGACTGATATTCCCCGAGACAGGTATTCAGCGACAGTAAAATTGACTGATATTCCCCGAGACAGGTATTCAGTGACAGTAAAATTGATTGATATTCCCCGAGACAGGTATTCAGTGACAGTAAAATTGACTGATATTCCCCGAGACAGGTATTCAGTGACAGTAAAATTGACTGATATTCCCCGAGACAGGTATTCAGTGACAGTAAAATTGACTGATATTCCCCGAGACAGGTATTCAGTGACAGTAAAATTGATTGATATTCCCCGAGACAGGTATTCTGTGACAGTAAAATTGACTGATATTCCCCGAGACAGGTATTCAGTGACAGTAAAACTGACTGATATTCCCCGAGACAGGTATTCAGTGACAGTAAAATTGACTGATATTCCCCGAGACAGGTATTCAGTGACAGTAAAATTGACTGATATTCCCCGAGACAGGTATTCAGTGACAGTAAAATTGACTGATATTCCCCGAGACAGGTATTCAGTGACAGTAAAATTGACTGATATTCCCCGAGACAGGTATTCAGTGACAGTAAAATTGATTGATATTCCCCGAGACAGGTATTCAGTGACAGTAAAACTGATTGATATTCCCCGTGACAGGTATTCAGTGACAGTAAAATTGATTGATATTCCCCGTGACAGGTATTCAGTGACAGTAAAATTGACTGATATTCCCCGAGACAGGTATTCAGTGACAGTAAAACTGATTGATATTCCCCGTGACAGGTATTCAGTGACAGTAAAATTGACTGATATTCCCCGAGACAGGTATTCAGTGACAGTAAAATTGATTGATATTCCCCGAGACAGGTATTCAGTGACAGTAAAATTGACTGATATTCCCCGAGACAGGTATTCAGTGACAGTAAAATTGACTGATATTCCCCGAGACAGGTATTCAGTGACAGTAAAATTGACTGATATTCCCCGAGACAGGTATTCAGTGACAGTAAAATTGACTGATATTCCCCGAGACAGGTATTCAGTGACAGTAAAATTGACTGATATTCCCCGAGACAGGTATTCAGTGACAGTAAAATTGACTGATATTCCCCGAGACAGGTATTCAGTGACAGTAAAATTGACTGATATTCCCCGAGACAGGTATTCAGTGACAGTAAAATTGACTGATATTCCCCGAGACAGGTATTCAGTGACAGTAAAATTGATTGATATTCCCCGTGACAGGTATTCAGTGACAGTAAAATTGACTGATATTCCCCGAGACAGGTATTCAGTGACAGTAAAATTGACTGATATTCCCCGAGACAGGTATTCAGTGACAGTAAAATTGACTGATATTCCCCGAGACAGGTATTCAGTGACAGTAAAATTGACTGATATTCCCCGAGACAGGTATTCAGTGACAGTAAAATTGACTGATATTCCCCGAGACAGGTATTCAGTGACAGTAAAATTGACTGATATTCCCCGAGACAGGAGAGTCAGGCACCTGGGAGAGGTCAAACAGGTAATATGAAAAGGTCAGATTATGAACCTGTTTGATCAAGCACCGCCCCTAATCACTATGAATTACCCAATTACTGCATTAGTGATGCATGGCAGCGGAGCGAAAAATAAGACGAAATTGGAACAGTCATTAGGATCCTTATTACAGCTGATTTGGAGAAATGAATAAGACGGTTTAAACAATCAATAGACTGCTTATTACAGCTGATTTGGAGAAATGAATAAGACGGTTTAAGCAATCAGTAGGATCCTTATTACAGCTGATTTGGAGAAATAAATAAGACGGTTTAAACAATCAGTAGGATCCTTATTACAGCTGATTTGGAGAAACAAATAAGATGGTTTAAACAATCAGTAGGCTACTTATTACAGCTGATTTGGAGAAATAAATAAGACGGTTTAAACAATCAATAGGCTCCTTATTACAGCTGATTTGGAGAAATAAATAAGACGGTTTAAACAATCAATAGGCTCCTTATTACAGCTGATTTGGAGAAATAAATAAGACGGTTTAAACAATCAATAGGCTCCTTATTACAGCTGATTTGGAGAAACAAATAAGACGGTTTAAGCAATCAATAGGCTGCTTATTACAGCTGATTTGGAGAAACAAATAGGACGGTTTAAACAATCAATAGGATCCTTATTACAGCTGATTTGGAGAAATAAATAAGACGAAATTGGAACAACCAATGGGATCCTTATTACAGCTGATTTGGAGAAATAAATAAGAGGGTTTAAACAATCAATAGGCTCCTTATTACAGCTGATTTGGAGAAATAAATAAGACGAAATTTGAACAATCAATGGGATCTTTATTATAGCTGATTTGGAGAAATATAAATAGGACGGTTTAAACAATCAATAAGGCTACTTATTACAGCTGATTTGGAGAAATATAAATAGGACGGTTTAAACAATCAATAAGGCTACTTATTACAGCTGATTTGGAGAAATAAATAAGACGGTTTAAACAATCAATAGGATCCTTATTACAGCAGATTTGGAGAAATAAATAAGAGGGTTTAAACAATCAATAAGGCCTACTTATTACAGCTGATTTGGAGAAATAAATAAGAGGGTTTAAACAATCAGTAGGCTCCTTATTACAGCTGATTTGGAGAAATAAATAAGACGGTTTAAACAATCAATAGGCTCCTTATTACAGCTGATTTGGAGAAATAAATAAGACGGTTTAGACAATCAGTAGGATCCTTATTACAGCTGATTTGGAGAAATAAATAAGACGGTTTAGACAATCAATAGGATCCTTATTACAGCTGATTTGGAGAAATAAATAAGACGGTTTAAACAATCAATAAGGCCTACTTATTACAGCTGATTTGGAGAAATAAATAAGACGGTTTAAACAATCAATAAGGCCTACTTATTACAGCTGATTTGGAGAAATAAATAAGACGGTTTAAACAATCAATAAGGCCTACTTATTACAGGTGATTTGGAGAAATAAATAAGACGGTTTAAACAATCAATAAGGCCTACTTATTACAGGTGATTTGGAGAAATAAATAAGACGAAATTGGAACAATCAGTAGGCTCCTTATTACAGCTGATTTGGAGAAATGAATAAGACGGTTTAAACAACCAATAGGCTCCTTATTCCAGCTGATTCGGAAAAATAAATAAGACGGTTTAAACAATCAATAGGCTCCTTATTACAGCTGATTTGGAGAAACAAATAAGACGAAATTTGAACAATCAATAGGCTACTTACTACAGCTGATTTGGAGAAATAAGTAAGACGGTTTAAACAATCAATAGGCTCCTTATTACAGCTGATTTGGAGAAATAAATAAGAGGGTTTAAACAATCAATAAACAATCAATAAGGCTACTTACTACAGCTGATTTGGAGAAATAAATAGGACGGTTTAAACGATCAATAGGCTCCTTATTACAGCTGATTTGGAGAAATTAATAAGACGGTTTAAACAATCAATAAGGCTCCTTATCAATAGGCTACTTACTACAGCTGATTTGGAGAA
>NC_091591.1:17783988-17786488 GCF_042767895.1 Penaeus vannamei | reverse complement strand
CCCCCACCCCCCACCCCGGCACACACGCCTACACCCACACATCCAGCCCGTGAGTAAATTCGTGAAGATAAACCGGATGACTGATACAAAGTACACCTGTAATTTGATCGGAATCGCATTTCATTTCATAATCACACACAATATTCTATCTCGTCTGGGTTCTTTTGTCCATAGGTTCTTGAAAACTCGAGTTGCAAGTGAGCTTAATTGAAACTAGTCACAACTCACGTTAAAAGTATGAAAGGGGAAGGTGCCGGGACAAAACAAATGCAGCCTGTGGTCTCCTCAGGTTTACTTGTCTCTCTCTCTGATTGGCTGAGGGAGTTGGTGCCTGCCTGGAATGTCCGAGGGACCATGACTGTAAGACTAGACAGAGGGACCATGACTATAAGACTGTGGACAGAGGGACCATGACTGTAAGACTGGGCAGAGGGACCATGACTGTAAGACTTGGCAGAGGGACCATGACTGTAAGACTGGGCAGAGGGACCATGACTGTAAGACTGTGGACAGAGGGACCATGGCTATAAGACTGTGGACAGAGGGACCATGGCTAAAAGACTGTGGACAGAGGGACCATGACTGTAAGACTGGACAGAGGGACCATGACTATAAGACTGTGGACAGAGTGACCATGACGACAAGACTGGACAGAGGGATCATGACTCTAAGACTGGACAGAGGGACCATGACTATAAGACTGGGCAGAGGGACCATGACTATAAGACTGGACAGAGAGACCATGACAATAAAACTGAACAGGCAGGGCTTACATGTAAAGCATTACATACTCATATGGGCATAGATGGTACACATATACTAATAGAATAATCACATCTATACACTATCTAAAACATATTGTGATGTTACTGACTGCTATACACATCATTTCTATAATTCGTGTAACTTAGCTGACTATTCTCAGCGTGTGTGGATCTGGACCGGCCGAGGAGCTTCTAAGGGCCTATCAAGAATGGGAAATTTCTTGGTAGGACCCCTAGTACATGGCAAAGTCTGTGGTTATAGATGTATATATAAAATATCTATAAAAATATATAAATAATATAAAAATATTTATATGCAGTAGCAAGGAAAACATTAAAGTATACATCAAAATGCAGGGAATAGATGAAATTGATCGGTATTTTAATTTGATATAGAATTCCAGTCACATAACTTCATAAATGAAATAAAATATAATTACATTTGAAAAGTAGGCACACTTACATAACCACTTGTTTTAGATGCTACAATTTAAGTCAACATCAATAAAACAGAAGAAATAAAAGAGTCTCTCTTTCTGTGTGTCTCTCTCTCTCTCTTTCTCTCTCTCTCTCTCTCTCTCTCTCTCTCTCTCTCTCTCTCTATATATATATATATATATATATATATATATATATATATATATATATATATATATATATATATCAACAATGAATCAAAAGTAATTAAAAAAGTAGGCCCCCTAAGCTTCTTTCTCTATTTGCATTTCCTGCTAATTAGCCGGGCTATCTCTGCCATTTTTTTTTCCAGATACGCTGTACTAACACCAGGCCGAATCACCGAAGCCATCTGAATGATTGCCTCAATCCGTGAAATCCAGTGCCCAGCTGCCGACAGATTCACCGCGTTTCGTCCAGTGACAAGGCCTTTAGACGTATTAAATATACATATATATAGAGAGAGATAGAGATAGAAATATATAGATATATAGATGGACGTACGTATATAAATATGAATAAATAACTTTAATTTTTCGGCCAGGATTCGAACCTAGATCCTTGCAGGCAGATAGCTGCAAGACAGACGCTCTACCAACTGAACTACACGACCCACTAATAGGAGTGTGAAACTAGGAGCTATATGGCTTCTTATTTACTCATACGTGAGTGGGGAGAGTATAGTTTGACACACACTCCCCGTGGGCACTCGGTAGAAATTGATAGAGCAGTTCAAATCCGAAGTCAGAAGTACTGAGGTATATAAATAAATAAATAAATAAATAAATAAATAAATAAATAAATAAATAAATAAATAAATAAATAAATAAATAAATAAATAAATAAATAAATAGATAAATAAATAAATAAATAAATATGTATATATATATATATATATATATATATATATATATATATATATATATATATATATATATATATGAGCACAATCACAAACACAATCACGTGAACTCAAAAGTGAAAATGAAACTAGCCACAGTGAGAATTTAAAATAAGCGTGACGTTTCGAACTCTTCACGAGTTCCTCTTCAGACAAAAACCGAAATGGATCCTTTTCGGTTTTTGTCTGGAGGAACTCGTGAAGAGTTCGAAACGTCACGCTTATTTTAAATTCTCTTTGTGGCTAGTTTCATTTTCATATATATATATATATATATACATATATATATATATATATATATATATATATATATATATATATATATATATATATATATATATATATATATATATATATATATATATTACCTCTCATCGCG
>NC_091591.1:17768988-17773988 GCF_042767895.1 Penaeus vannamei | reverse complement strand
TCTCTCTCTCTCTCTCTCTCTCTCGCTTTCTCTCTCTCTCGCTTTCTCTTTCTCTCTCTCTCTCCCTCCCTCTCTCTCCTTCTCTCTCTCTTTCTCTCTCCCTTCCTCCTTCCCTCCTTATTTCGTCCTCTCTATTTCGCTTGACTTCTCGCTCTCCCTTTTTGCTTATTTATATTTTCTCCCTCCTTTCCTCTTCCTTATTACAATCCCTATTTTCTCCACATAATTACAAACAACAGTAGTCGGGAAAACGAAGAAAAAAAAACAAATGCACATCACTATAAACGACACGAAGTATTCAGCTGAGCAGTTCGATCCTACAGGCAGCGGGATCTGAATGGCGTTTATCTCGTCCTCAAACCTCGCCTAAGGGATCTGAAGGCAATCGGAGGTGGAAAGAGATTTGTTTACAATAGCATTTTACGTTCGGGATACCGTGCCTTATTCTTTCGCAGCAGTTAAAAGCGGGGTAATGTTAGACCTCTGCGTCTATAGTACAGGAGAATATTAAGATTTGTAGACCGCACACACACACACACACACACACACACACACACACACACACAGACACACACACACACATACACACACACACACACACACACACACACACACATATATATATATATGTGTGTGTGTGTGTGTGTGTGTGTTTGTATTTATATCAGAGTTGGGCTTCTCTTTCACTCTTTCCCTGTGTGGCAACAGTACGTGACGACAATTCTAATCTCATTTTTAAGACACCGTTTTATGTAGAACATTACAGATTATTACTCCGTTATTATTCGACTCTTACCTAATAATACCAAGCGTTGTTATTTTTAGACAAGAAATGAAAGTATTTTCCTTTTCCTTTTTTCTTTTTCTGTCGTCGTCGAGACTATATTATTACCTGTGATCATCCCACGTCCCAGAGATCTCGCTACACGGACGAGTTTCTCTGAAGACATTTCCTTTTGTGGACACGTCTCGGCTCAGATTTATTGGAAATGCTGATAAAGGCTGCTGTTCCGAGTCTGGCAGGTGCTCCGGCCTCTTACGGGTATGTATAGATTAATAGATGAATACGTAGAGATATGAATAAATGCGTAGATAGATAAATGCATGTATAATTCCGTAACCATATTTTATGAATTTGCCCTTCTATCTCTCTGTCTTTCTCTCTCATTATTGTTTTTTTTTCTTTTCTTCTTCTTTTCTTTTTCTCCTTCTTCTTCCTCTTCTCCTTCTTTTGTCTTTTTTCTCCTTCCCTTTCTTCTTTTTATTATTCTCCTCTTCTTTATCACACTTTCTTCCCTAAAATTGTCATCCATCTTCTAGAATCAGTCAAATTCTATTTCCTCTCCCCTCTTCTTCCACTTCCATCCAATCTATCTATTTATCAATCAATCAATCAATCAGTCAGTCAGTCGTTCAGTCTACCTACCTACTCTTCAGTCTAACGAGCTGTATATCCATATATCTACAAACAGACACACAAACACACCCAGTCGTACACACTGAATTTCAACCCGAGTGAAGGTGGCTCCCTGGGCTATGCGCGGAATACCTAGATTTTTTTTTTTTTTCGAAAAAAAGCGAGAAAGCGAGAGAGCGAGAGAGCGAGAGAGCAAGAGAGCGGAAGAGCGAGAGAGCGGAAGAGGGAAAGAGCGAGAGAGCGAAAGAGCGAAAGAGCAAGAGAGCAAGAGAGCGGAAGAGCGAGAGAGCGGAAGAGGGAAAGAGCGAGAGAACGAGAAAGCGAGAGAGCGAGAGAGAGTGAGAGCGAAAGGCCAAGAGAGCAAGAGAGCGGAAGAGCGAGAGAGCGGAAGAGGGAAAGAGCGAGAGAGCGAGAGAGCGAGAAAGCGAGAGAGCGAGAGAGAGAGAGAGCGAAAGACCAAGAGAGCAAGAGAGCGGAAGAGCGAGAGAGCGGAAGAGCGAGAGAGCGGAAGAGGGAAAGAGCGAGAGAGCGCGAGAGCGAGAGAGCGAGAGAGCGGAAGAGGGAAAGAGCGAGAGAGCAAGAGAGCAAGAGAGCGGAAGAGCGAGAGAGCGAGAGAGTGGAAGAGCGAGAGAGCGAGAGAGCGAGAGAGCAAGAGAGCGAGAGAGCAGAAGAGGGAAAGAGCGAGAGAGCGAGAGAGCGAGAAAGCGGAAGAGCGAGAGAGCGGAAGAGGAAAAGAGCGAGAGAGGGAAAGAGCGAGAGAGCGAGAGAGCGGAAGAGCGAAAGAGCGAGAGAGCGAGAGAGCGAGAAAGCGAGAAAGCGAGAGAGCGAGAGAGCGAAAGAGCAAGAGAGCGGAAGAGCGAGAGAGCGAGAGAGCGAAAGAGCAAGAGAGCAAGAGAGCGGAAGAGCGAGAGAGCGGAAGAGGGAAAGAGCGAGAGAGCGGAAGAGGGAAAGAGCGAGAGAGCGAGAGAGTGAGAAAGCGAGAAAGCGAGAGAGATTTTTTTTTTTTGAAAAGGAAAAATTGCGGGTGAATTTTAATCGGCGGCGGGGTGGGGGGGGGGACTAGCCTGGGGGTGCACGCTGTGAACTCGAGCAGGGAAATGAAACAGCAGTCTTCCCGATACGAAGGAGCGGCCTGGCATGAGGGTATCCATATTCCGGTTTTTCCCGATCAGCTGTTCTACCCCGGGGGGCGTGGCGGCCGTTGCTCCGGTGGCGGATGGCGGTGTCTGGCAAGTCGGAGGTTTTGGTCGCTTTTTCGATTTATTTATTTATCTATTCATATATTTTTTATTTTGACTTGATCACACTGAGTGAAAATGTTTTTTTGGTTATATTTATTAACTCAGTCTCAGATATAAAAAAAGAATATGAGGGAAATTATTATTATGGTTCGATTTTTTAAAAGATGGGAGGCGAATCACGGGTTACAAGGTGAGGGATGGGACCTGGGTCACACACACGCACACACACACATACACAGACAAACACGCACACACATACACAGACAAACACACACACACATACACAGACAAACACGCACACACATACACAGACACACACACGCACAGACACACGCACACCGACACACCGACACACACACCAATCAATCTACCTATAACTATAAATGTACCAGATATAAGCAAAAAAAACAACAGCAAAAAGAAAAAAAAGAAAAAAAATATAAAATAGAAAATAAATAAATAAAATAAAAATTATATAGAGGAAGGAATTACCGGAAGGTGGATGGAGAAGGGGTGAAGTGAGGTGAGGTGAGGGATATGGAGGGAGGGAGGGGGAGAGGTCTACCACCACCTCGCCCCCTGGTCCCAAAAGACGCTCTCTCTCTTTAAGCCCAAGTTCAGGGGCGTCTCCCTCCCTCCCTCCCTCCCTCCCTCCTTCCTCCTAGGGGCACAGTCGGTGAATCTTGAATTATGGATTGATGTTTCCGACGAAGGACTTCCGATCGCTGCTAGCAGGTCTAATGGCATGGAAATGAGATCATGTTAAGAGGGCTTCGAGCGCTAAAAGGCTTTTATCGTGTGTATTATCTCTCTCTCTCTCGTTATGGTGCTGTTTGGAAGGCGTGGAAGTAAGGAGGAGGAGGAGGAGGAGGAGGAGGAGGAGGAGGAATAAAAGAAGGATTTGATGTCTGGTTCTCTAGGAGGTGGATGGTAAGTTTAGGGAAGAAAGGGAGATGAAGAAGAGGAAGAGAAGAAGAAGAAGAAAAAGAAGAAGAAAGGGAAGGAGAAAGAAAAAAGTAGACAAAAAAGAAGAAGAGGAAGAAGGAGAAAAAGAAGAAAGGGAAGGAGAAAGGAAAAAGAAGACAAAGAAGAAGAAGAAGAAAAGGAAGAAAGAGAAGAAGGAGAAAGAAAAAAGAAGACAAAAGAAAGAGAAGAGGAAGAAGGATAAGAAAAGAAGAAAAGAAAAAAAGAATAATGATAACAATAATGATAATGAAGTAATAATTTTAATGATAATGATGATTATAATGATAATAATAATAATGATAACGATAATGATGATAATAGTAATAACAATAATAGTGAGAATAATGACAATAATGATGATGATGTTAATTATAAAAATGCTAATAAAAGTAATAATGATAATGATAATGATGGCAATAATAGAAGTATCAATAATGATAAGAAGAGTGAAAAAATAATAACAATAATAATAACTATATCATGATGATAATGTATAATAATGATAATAATCATAAAAAAACAATGATAGCAACAAGAATAAAAATATAATAATATTAATAATGATGATAATGATACTTGTTATAATAATAACAATAACAATGGTAATAATATCAATAATAATGATAAGAGTAATGGTTGTAAAAATAATGATAATCATAATGATAACGATTATAATGATAATGATGATGATAGTAACAGTAATGATTATGATAAAATGATTATGATAATGATAACGATATTAGCATTAATCATTACAGTAATAATAATTGATAATAGTAGTAACAATAATGATGATGACAATAATGATAATGATAATGACGGTAATAATAATAATAATAATGATAATAATAATCATAATGATAATAATGATAATGATAATGATGATAATGATAACAATAATGATGATGATGGTGAAGATGATGCTAATGGTAGTAATAATGATGATGATAGTAATAATAATAATAATAATAATAATGATAATAATAATAATAATAATAATAATAATAATAATAATAATAATTATAATAATAATGATAATAATGATAATAATAATAATAATAATAATAATAATAATAATAATAATGATAATAATAATGGTAATAATAATAATAATAACAATAATGATAAACAATAATAATGACAATAAAGATGATAATAATGATAATGAAGATAATCACATTGCTAATAATACTCATAATGATAATAAAAGTATCAATAATAATAACAACAATAGGAATAAAAAAGGAATAGCAAGAATGATAAACCACATCAGACAATCTACAACTTTATCTTTACATCACACAGTGGATGCTTCTCCCTTTCTGCACCCGATACTCAGGTCAGTCCCCCGTTGTCTTGACAGCCTGACACCGCCC
>NC_091591.1:17756488-17758988 GCF_042767895.1 Penaeus vannamei | reverse complement strand
GTCGTCCTCCTTCGAGCGCCGGAAACCCCAGAGCACGACGGCGCCGCGACGACCTCTCGCGTGCCTCTCGCTCGCTGGCGCTGGCCTCCTCGGGCTGTCACTGAGCTCCCTTTCATGACCGCATTTGTCTTATAATCTTCTAGTTGGCCAGATTCTGCCTTGCAATTGCACGGCTTCGTGGCGGCGCGTTTATCATTGACGGTCTGCATTTACGTATAATCAAAACCCGGGTAGAGTTTGCACAGGAACTACTAAATTAATAAAGCGCTGGTTTCCAA
This sequence comes from Penaeus vannamei, assembly GCF_042767895.1. NCBI lineage: Eukaryota > Metazoa > Arthropoda > Malacostraca > Decapoda > Penaeidae > Penaeus > Penaeus vannamei. The sequence continues at coordinate 17,758,710 of NC_091591.1, read as the reverse complement.
ACGGGCTTTTTGTCTCTGCCCCCCTCCCATGCCTGCTCTTCATGCATAAAGCAGTACGCCGTTAATCATTCCGTAGTCCAATAATCACAATCCAATTTACAGCATACGAGTCGAGTCATATCTAATCAATAGTTATTCGGACTCGTTACCAGACGTCCAACGTGAGACAGTCAGTGCCCAAGATGGCTTCGTGCAGTATGGATGCGGATTTTCGCTCGCTGAAATGTCTGTCCGTCCAGAAGGAATATTTCAGGGTTTTATCGACTTCTGGACCGTGGGAGGACAGGCTAAGACAAAGAATAAAGTCCTAAAAAGTAAGAGATGACACTGACATATAATTCAACTGCGGAATGAAGGATCGCACAACGAGCAGAGAGAAAGAGTTGCGACATCGACGTCCTGCGGTCAAGCTACCACATTATACGGAGTCTATGCTTATGTTTACGTTAAGAATAATTCGTAATAGATATCCAGGACACGGTGCATGGGGGGGGGGGTCCACCGGAGGCAGGGGGAGGGGAGGGGTGGAGATCCCATACCTCCCTGGTTTAGGAATAATGAATGAGATAGCTTCGAGTTGCACCGGAGCCTGGTTATTCGGTAAAGGGTACAGGGCCGTGTCGTCTGCGCAAAACTGTTCGAAATCGGACGAACCGAAACTAGTAGCCTCGATTTTCCCCTTTTTCCCTCATTATTATTATATTTCGCCCACACCCTCTTTCCATGCGAAGACACACACACGCACACTCATTCGGTCTAATTTACTCACAAGCTTGTACTTTGATGTAACAAGGACGTGTTTTTAGAAGGAGGAACTGTGGTAAAAATACCTACCTTCTGCATTTCTAAACAGGGCCATAATTGATAGTAATTAAAATGACTGATATGTGCACCACAATCCTCCGCCTTCCACACAGAAACCCCTTTAAAGAAACTCAAAGTCGAAAAAAAAGTAGATTGGCGACGACCACTAGTCTCCCATAACCGGGCGCTCTCGGACTAACCTTATTAGGACGGCCACCTGCGTAATGCGGCTGCGACTCGCCTCCATTTAAAACCAACAAAACAACACCAGCTGATCCTTGAACCCTAAAACCTAGTCCTCCTCCCCCCCTCCCTCCCCCCATCCCCTCATCCCTCCCAACACACACACACGCAAATAGGAGATCCTCAATCCTTCTACGTTAGAAAAAATAGGACCCGGACCCACAAACAAACAAGCAGACAAGCAAACAATCAATCAATTTGAAGGCTGCTTTTGACTGCACCGTCGACTCGCTGGATAGGAAAGGGGTCAAGCCTATGTGTGACCGGACGAAGTTAGTGTGGACTCGGATGGGGTTCAAACGGAGCCTCGATTCGGACGGACTCGAATGAATCAGCGTAATTGTAGCTGAAGAATTTGCTTTTTTTCTTATAAATTGGAATTTGAAGTATTTTCAGATGATAAGCAAAATCCTCATCAACAATGAAATACACAGACACCGACACACACACGCGCGCGCACGCGCACATACACACACATAAACACCTATTCATACCCTCCCATCCTCTCTATATCTATCTATTTCTCTCCCTCCCTCTCCCCCTTTCTCGTTTTTCCTCCCTCCCTCCCTTTCTCTCTTTCCCTCCCTTGTCTCTCCCTCCCTCCCCCTCATTCTTCCTTCCTTCCTTCCTCCCCTCTCTCTCTCTTTCTCTCTGTCTCTCACTCTCTTCGTCATACCCTCCCTCTCCCCTTTCTCTCTTTGCCCCTCCCTCTCTCTCTCTTTGTTTCTCACTCCCTCCCTCCCTCTCTCTCTTTGTTTCTCACTTTCTCCCTTCTACTCTCTCATCCCTCTTTTTTTTCTCTCTCTCCCTCACCCCTCTCTTCCTCTCTCTCTTTCTGGCTCTTTCTGTCTGCCCCTCTCCCTCTTCTCTCTTCCTCTCTGTCTCTCTCACTCGCTCTCTCCTTCTCTCTCTCATTCCTCTTTTTTTCTCTCTCTCCCCCGTCACCCCTTTCTCTCCCCCTCTCTTCCTCTCTCTCTCTCATCCCTCTTTTCTCTCTCTCTCTCCCGTCTCCCCCCTCTCTCTCTCTCTCTCCCTCTCTCTCGTGCGAATTAATGCACTCTAAAAGGAAATCCTCCAGGTCGAACCCTCACGACGAGTATTTCACTTAAATATATTTCTTAGAAAAGCTGTCGATGTGTCTATTTTTTTTTTTTTGTTTGTAACTGACGAAGAAA
>NC_091591.1:17738988-17741488 GCF_042767895.1 Penaeus vannamei | reverse complement strand
AGAGCACAGCGCGGGTCCTGTCAGCGAAGGTGTAACACAGGAGATGGATGGGGCCAAAAAAATGCCATAAACAAGCTACAATATTGTGATTTGAAGGTGTTAGTTCTTTTCACGTAGTACGGGGCGTTATGCCGGACTCCTGACTAATGTATCAAAGCGAGAATTTACGTCGAGCGACAAGCAGAAGCGAAAGGAAGTGGGAGGGAAGGAGGGAGGGAAGGAGGGAGGGGAAGGTGGGGGGGGGGGATCGACACCCCCGAAATGGGTTCCAAGCCTTTTGGGAGAGACGACCTCGGGGCCTTAAATCAGCGGCTGAGCACGGTGCGGCGAATCGGCTAGCTGCGCCACTGGAGTCTACGTGTCTGATCACACACACATACAAAAGGACACACATACACACACACACACACACACACACACACACACACACACACATATATATATATGTGTGTGTGTGTGTGTGTGTGTGTGAGTGTGTGTGTGTGTGTGTGTGTGTTACATATATATATATATATACATACATATATATATATATATATATATATATATATATATATACATATATATATATATATATATATATATATATATATATATATATATATATATATGACATATGTATATATGTGTATATATAACCATATATATATATATATATATATATATATATATATAAATTTATATATATATATTTTTGTGTGTGAAAATGTGTGTGTGTGTGTGTGTGTGTGTGTGTGTGTGTGTGTGTGTGTGTGTGTGTGTGTGTGTGTGTGGGTGTGTGTTACATATATATATATATATATATATATATATATATATATATATATATATATATATATATATATATATATGTTTGTATATGTATATCTATCTATCTATCTATCTATCTATCTATCTATCTATCTATATATATATATATATATATATATATATATATATATATATATATATATATATATATAGATACACACACACACAGATATCCGTATCCCTATTTGACAACAAAGACCGGGCCGAGTCCCTCTGCATCAGCGGTGGTGACGAACAGCAGGGAGTCTCCGGCGAGTCCGCGGATCGCCGAGCCCAGCTGCTGCGGGAAGGCGCTCGCCAGCAGTGGCATTTCGCGTGCTCGGTCTGTGGCCAAAAGAGGCGGCGCGGAGTTTGTGTGTACGTAGATATGCATACATGGAGATTTGTGTGCGTGAAGATAATGATGATGATAATCAGTCAGTTTATCTAACCATCCACACAAACACGCACACACATGGATACATACACACACACACACACACATGGATACACACACACACACACACACACACACATACATACATACATATATATATATATATATATATATATATATATATATATATATATATATATATATATATATATATATATGCAAGCGTACATACGTGTGTGTATGTCTATATGTGTGTGTGTGTGTGTATGCGTGCGTGCGTGCGTGTGTGTGTGCGAGTGTATTTGTATATTTAACCAATCTATCTATTTTGATACGAACATAGAAACATTTTTATATCTAGCTGTATACTTCTGTCTCTCTATTTATCTACATTCATAAATATCTCCTAAATATGTGTATATGTGTGTCAATAAGATGGAGACGAAGTACAAGGTCAAATGATCACATTTATCAACTTCTACATTGATCCTGACATCTTGTGAGATACATATTTTTTTCTTTCCAAACTGCAACTGATATTTGAATAATCAAATACGATTTTTGACAACAATTTTCATTAAAAAAGCAATCGTTTCCAATAATTAAGGATTCATACAACAACATACAACCATGGAGTAGTTTGTTATTCGTTAATAACACATTATAAACCAGCGTGAGTCACTGCATCAGAAGCGCCTCATATCCCTAAACTTCCAGTGTTATGGCCTGACTTCAGCGGCCGTTCAACTTCTCGCCCATTCGACTCTCGATCGACGACCCACATCCGAAGCTCCGATGTTCGTTCTTGCGTTGTCGTTATTCATTTCCACTCTCGTATAACGTTCATTCGTTTCTTTTAAGCAGAATAAAGCGGTTGTCCCGAGAGCCACGTAGTCGGTGACCTGACTTAACCGGACGAGGAAAAGACATTTTGGACTTTTTTTTTTTTTTTTTTTTGTCTCCCCGAGATTCTCTTGACGAAACGTGTCTTTAAGAAGTTAAAATTGCGAGAAAGTTTTCACCTGTGTGCGTGATCAAAAGAAATTAAAAGAAGGCCAGGATTTGTCAACTAACCGTGCAGGGGGCGAGAGAGGTGGGGGGGGGGGGCGAGGGCGGAGGGCGAGGAAGGGGTGAATGGGAGGTGGCGAGAGAGGTGGATGGGAGGTGGCGAAGGCGGGGGGGGGGGGGGAGGAAGGGGGTGGATGGGAGGTGGCGAGGGCGGGTGGGCGACGAAGGGGTGGATGGGAGGGTGACGAAGGCGGGGGGGGGGGGGGGGCGAGGAAGGGGTGGATGGGAGGTGACGAGGGCAGGGGG
>NC_091591.1:17706488-17711488 GCF_042767895.1 Penaeus vannamei | reverse complement strand
TATATATATATATATATATATGTATATATGTGTGTGTGTGTGTATGTGTGTGTGTGTGTCTACATATACAACACACAACACACACACACACACACGCAAATAGATAAATAAGCATATAGATACAAACCCAAAAAAAGATTAGATAGTCAAACGGATCTAGATCGAGATACAGAGAGAGAGCTCCATGAACGGCAGCCGATGACCTTCCCCCCCTCCCCCCCTCCCTTCCTCCCCCCCTCCCCCACCCCGCGCCCCCCCAGCCGCAGCTCGTGGGCGGAGCCAATCTTCGGCCGCGACGCCCGTTTTTAATTCACTTATTCCAGCGCTAGAGCCCCGGGTGACGTGCAGGGCGGCGAGCACAAGGCCGCGGCGAGAGCACTCCACTTTTTGGAACACATAAATGGAATTACGTTAATCTAGCCTGGGTTTTGTCTGCGTTTAAGTGTTTATATATGCACATTACACCTGCATCGTGTGCGCCGCGGACCGTAAAAAGAGGAATATTGCGCTCAACATATAAAACTATAAAGAAAATGGTTAGTTCACTCTCGGCTCCAATGGCGTATTTGCATAGATGAGATCGAATCCTTTATCCAGGGCAGAGGACGCCGCTTCGGAAGCTCTTGCAACACGCTGCAACGACGCCGCATGAAGAGGAGGAAAGAGGGCGAGAGGGAGAAAGGAGAGGAAGAAGGCGATTGAGGAGGAAGAAGCGGGAAAGAAAAGATGGAGGGAAAGAAAGGAAGGGAAGGTTGAGAGAAAATTCTGTATTATGTCTCTGGGTCTGTTTAGCTGTCAGTCATTAATCTATCATTATATAATCATTATATCATTAATATATCATTATATCATTATATTAATATATCATTATATCATTATATTAATATATCATTATATCATTATATTGATATATCATTATATTTGTATATCATTATATCATTATATTAATATATCATTATATCATTATATTAATCTATCATTATATCATTATATATCATTAATCTATCATATTATGCCATAATGCTTTGTTGCTAGGGAATAATAATTACTTATTTCGTTATTTTAATGGTCCATAGATACAGTAACGGAATTAGTCATAGATGATACTTCAATAAATAGATTGAGAATGCAATCATATATTTGAATAGACTCAGATTGCAATCATTTATTAAAAAAGGGTGAGAGAGAATTTATGAAGATTAAAAAGGGAAACAATTAATCTATGTCCAAGTAATAGCATAGAAATATACTGATAGAATGGGAGGGAGTTGTCGATTCTGTCTCACATATGTTTTTATTTTGTTTGTGGTAATGGTTATTGATTTATAAATAGTAGGAAAAGAGAGGGTATAGATATGAATTAGATATGAATTAAATTGGAAGAGAATATTGCTTGTTTATATTATAATATTGCTAAGATATGTATATATATTTACACACACACACGCACACGCATATGAATATATGTGTATTTGTATTTTTTGCCGTCATGTTACATTAAAACGACACAAAAAGTATATTTCATTTTAGTATGTGAAAAAAAGATGAAAGAGAAATAAAAAATCTAACGAGAAGAGTAGATGAAAATATCAAATCCTGATAACGATCTGTCTTGTTTGCTCCTAAACTTTTTTTTTTTTTTTTTTTTTTTTTTTTTTAATTCGATCTCTCCCAAGAAACACGCATTTGTCTGTGGTTTATGCTTCCTCGTAATTTGTCTTTAATTGAAGTAAGGAGGATCGTAAGTTACCAACTTCTTGATAATAGAGACTCTTAACTTATAACACTGGACCAGAGAGAGAGATACGCTAAATCACACTGATATTTTATATGTTGTAAACACTGACACAGTAACCTTTGTACACATTCACCTGCACATACAATGCAGTCACACACACACACACACACGCACACACACACATACACTAAAACAAACACACGCACACAACACACACACTAAAACACACACACACGCACTGAAACAAACACACACACACACACACACACACTAAAACACACACACACACACACGCACATGGACAATCCCTCTCTTTTTCACACACATGTACCCATACCCCCCCCCCCATTTTATAATAGTTGTTTTTCATTGTAATAAAAATATGGATAATGGTATTAATAGCAAGACGTACAATCAGGAGACAAAACCTTAACAACCACAATCCATACCGAACATTTCCTCTTCACCGAAGCTCCACCTCAACCTACTCTTATCGCTCTTATCATCAAAGAGGAACAGCCTTTGAACACTGCTTTGACTTGAGCATAAAAAGAAAAAATCTATACCAATGCTCGTAGTAAATATAAAGAAGTACTTACATACACTGCAGTCACACACGCAGTCTTACACGCTGTCAAGTACACACAGACACGGACGCTCTAAAACCAAACACACACACACATGGTCAGTCTCTCTCTTTTTCGTACACATGTACCCATATCCCCCCCCCATCCACACACTCTTTCTCTCTCTCTTCCTTACACGCGTATCCGTACCCTCATAGAAACACACACTTGTACACACACACACACACGCACATACACACTCCCTCTCTTTTTCGTACACATGTACCTATACCCCCCCCCTCATCCACACTCTTTCTCTCTCTCTCTTCCATACACACGTATCCATACCCTCATAGAAACAAACACTTGTACACACACACATACACACACATGGACACTCTCTCTCTTTTTCATACACATGTACCCATATCCCCCCCATCCACACACTCTTTCTCTCTCTCTCTTCCATACACACGTATCCATACCCTCATAGAAACACACACTTGTACACACACACACACACACACACACACACATGGACACTCTCTCTCTTTTTCGTACACATGTACCCATATCCCCCCCTCATCCACACTCCTTCTCTCTCTCTCTTCCATACACACGTATCCGTACCCTCATAGAAGCACACACTTGTACACACACACACACACACACAGTCCCTCACTCTCTCTCCCCCTAACCCATACAGACACACAAAACTCCCCCTTTCATCTTATCAACCTGCAAGCCGTATTTAGGGGCATTCAAAGGTCTGCTGATGCCCCAACCCCTTGATCGTAAGCCCCCAAAAGACCACAAGTATAAAGCCCTTTCAACACTGCTTTGACTCGAGCATAAAAAGAAGAATCTAAACCAATACTCGTAGTACATATATAAAAAAGTACTTGCATCTCCCTGCTTGTCTACTCGCCTGAGCCAGCCAGACCTAATCATTTGCTCGTCCCAGGCTGCCAGTAACCTCTGACGAACAGGTGCAAGCCATGAAATCGACCAAAGGGTTAAGCAGTCAACCAGGTAACCAGTGAGCGTGTAGGATTAACTAACATCCTCCTGGGTAATGATGATGAAGATGGTAATGAAGGTAGTAGAGGTGTCACTAAGACGAACGGTGATGATGTTAATTACTATGATGTTGATGCTAATGATGATGATAATGTTAGTGATGGCGAAGATGATCAAATCGACGTTGATAATGATGATGATGATAAAGATAATAGTGATATTAATGACAATAATAGTAATAATGATGATAGTAATGATAATTAGAATAATGATAATAATGATAACAATAAAAATAATGAAATAACAGTGATGGTGAAAATGATAATTGTAATGATAACGGTAACAACAACAATAGTAAGGATGATAATGATAATGAAAACAATAATAATGAAATGATAATGACGATAATGACATTTATAAAAATAATAATGAAATAATTATAAGGGTAATGATAATGATGATAATAACGGTAGTAGTAGCAGTAAAAAAGGATGATGATGATGATGATGGAGAAGGAGATTCGCGGAAGGATGAGCGAGACACGTAAAGCCAAAGGTGATTCGCCCTTATGACAACGACCTCGCTGTACTCTCATTACAGCACGTGACAGCGCTAGCAAATCTGGGTAGAGTCTGGGGGTCACAGAGCAGTATGTGAAGGGAGTCTCTCTCTCCTTTCCCCTCTTCCCTTCCCTCCCTCCACTCCCTTCCCCTTCTCCCCTTCCCCTTCTCTATTCGGTAATCCTTCTTCTTTTTCTCTTCTCGTCTTTGCAAATCTGGAGGTCACAGAGTATTATGTGAAGGGAGTTCTCTCTCTCCTTTCTCCTCTTCCCTCCCTGATCTCCCTCTCCCCTCTCTCCTCTTCCCCTCCTCCTCCCTCCCTTCCCCTTCTCCTCTATTCGGTAATTCTTCTTTTCCTCTTTTTCTCTTTTGACTCTTTTCGATATAACTTTTTTTCTACTGACTTTTTCTTCCTTTCTTCCAATATCTGCTCCTTTCCTCTCTCTCCCCTTCTTCCCATTCGCCCTCCATTTCTCCCCTCGCCTGGTCGACTTTTCGCCTGTTTCCCCCTGTTTCTCCCGTTCTCTCCTTCCCAACTCTCCGCTTGCTATCTCCTCTTTCCCCATTTCTTTCCGACATCTTTCTCTCCCCCATCTCTCTCTCCACCCTTCCCTCACCCCTTCCCCTTCCCCCTCCCTCCTCCCCACTTCCCCATACTCTCGCACATTCCCAACATCCCCCCACCCCCTTTCCTCCTTCCACCATCTCCTTACCCTTCCCTCCCTTCCCTCCTCCCTTTCCTTCCCTCCGTCCGTCCTCCCTTTCCCCCTTCCACCTCTTCCCTCCTTTCCCTCCCTCCCTCCTCCCTTTCCTTCCCTCCTTCCACCTCTCCTTCTCCTTCCCTCCTTCCCTCCCTCCCTCCCACCCAATCCTCCCTTCTTCCTCCCTCCTCCGTCCCTCCTTCCTCCGTCCGTCCTCCCTTTCTTCCCCTTCTTACCTCTCCTTCCCTCCCTCCCTTCCCTCCGTCCGTCCTCCCTTTCCCCCTTCCACCTCTCCTTCCCTCCCTTCCTCCCTCCGTCCCTCCGTCCGTCCTCCCTTTCCCCCTTCCACCTCTCCTTCCCTCCCTCCTCCTTCCCCTCCCTCCGTCCCTCCTTCCCTCCCTCTCTCCTCCTCCCT
>NC_091591.1:17693988-17701488 GCF_042767895.1 Penaeus vannamei | reverse complement strand
CTCCCGCTCTGTCAACCTGGCTTCCTCCTTCTCATCCCCACCCCTTCCTCCTCCTCCTCCCCCACCTTCCTCCTCCCCGCCCCCTACCCCCTCCTCCCCCGCCCTGTCAACCTGGCTTCCTCCTCCTCTCCTTCTCATCTCCTCCGCTCCTCCCCCTTCCCCGCCCACCGTCTCAGGTACCACACGCGTTAATTGAAGCTCGATCCAACTGATTCCGTGACCCCCCCCCCCCCCCCACCCCTTCCTCCTACACACACACCCTGCCCCCACGTGTCCCTCGTACCCCCTAAGCCCCACCTACGTCTCCCACGTACCCCTAAGCCCACCCCACGTGTCCCCCCTTTCCCCCTAAGCCCACCCACTCCCCCCCTTTCCCCCTAACTCCCTTCCCCCCTAACCCCATGCCCCTATACCCACCCCACCCCACCCCACCCCGTCCCCCGTACCCCTAGGCCCCGCCCACGTGTCCCCCTTCCCCCCCTCCCCCCCAACTTCCTTCCCCCTGACCCCATGCCCCTATACCCACCCCACCCCACCCGTCCCCCGTACCCCATATACCCACCCCACCCACCTGCCCCCCTCCCCCCAACTTCCCTTCCCCTGACCCCATGCCCCTATACCCACCCCCACCCACACCTGTCCCCTCGTACCCCTATACCCACCCCACTCCACCTGCCCCCTCCCCTCCCCCCCAACTTCCTTCCCCTGACCCCATGCTCCCTATACCCACCCCACCCCACCCGTCATAAGCCCCGTACCTCCTATACCCACCCCACCCACCGTGCCCCCCTCCTTGACTGATCCCCAACTTCTCAGCCTTTCCCCCTGTTTTCTTCGTCCCATGCCCCTATACCCACCCCACCCCCCCGCGGGCGCCTGTCATAAGCCGGGTCCCTCCGACGCAGCCTCCGCCTCCCGTGTCTCGTCCTTGACTGATTTCTTCTTCTCAGCTTCTGTGTTTTCTTTCGTTTTTTTTTTTCTCTTGACGGGCATTTTCGTCTCCTCTCTCTCTTCCCTTCCTTCTTCCGTTAATTTTTCTCTCGACGGGCATCTTCGTCTCTCCTCTCTCTCTTCCCTCCCTTCTTCCGTTTTTTTTCTCTCGACGGGCATCTTATCTTTCCTCTCTCTTCCCTTCCTTCGGTCCCTCCTTTTGTTTACTAAATCCAGGTAGCGGCTGGTACAAGAAGATCTCCTTACCAAACGCTCGTCTTAGATATAATAAAGATAATAAGATACCTACTTTATGGACATTGTGATTAGGTAGTACATATAAATGAGTTTCAGAAGTGACACTTACCTGTGAACGGCTGTGTGTATGTATGTATGTATGTGTATGTTTCCAGTACATATGAATAATGAGTTTCAGAAGTGACACTTACCTGTGAACGGCTGTGTGTATATATGTATGTATGTGTATGTTTCCAGTACATATGGATAATGTTTCAAAAGTGACACTCACCTGTGAACGGCTGTGTGTATGTATGTATGTGTATGTTTCCAGTACATCTGAATAATGTTTCAAAAGTGACACTCACCTGTCACCTGAGACTGTATGTATGTGTATATTTCCAGTACATCTGAATAATGGGTTTTTAAAAGTGACACTCACCTGTGAACGGCTGTGTGTATGTATGTATGTATATATTTCCAATACATATGAATACTGAGTTTCAAAAGTGACACTCACCTGTGAACGGCTCTATGTATGTATGTGTATGTTTCCAGTACATCTGAATAATGAGTTTGAAAAGTGACACTCACCTATGAACGGCTATATGTACGTCTATGTATATTTCCACGTACACACATACATATCCGCTACGCATCCGCAGTCTGTCCGCACGCGCCACGCACAGCGCCACTTCCTCCAGCGAGCGTCCGTGACTGCCATACACCTCGACCTCCTCCTCGGGTTCAGGCGATCGCTATCACCCGCTGACAGCCTGTGTTATTCTCCTTCACGCACGCGAGCTGGCGTCCGGTTCACACCTGTCATCACACTGCCAAGGCCCTTTATCACTCTATACTGCCCACACACGGACGCTTGGCGAAAATACACACACCCACACATATACATGTATATACATACATACATATGTACACACACACACACACACACACACGCACAGACACACACACACACACACACACACACACACACACACACATATACACAAACACACGCACACATATCTTATCTATCTATCTCTCTTCTTCTTTCTTCTCTCTTCCTCTTTCTATATATATATATATATCTCTCTCTTCTTTCTCTTCTTTCTATCTCTCTCTCTCTCTCTCTCTCTCTATATATATATACATATATATATATATATATATATATGAGTGTGTGTGTGTGTATATTTATGCTTTGCTCGCCTCGTCCTGTGAGAGGAAGAAGCTCTCCCGGCGGAGCACGAGTTGTGAGGAAATACTTTAATCTGGAAAGATTTAATTCGCGCTCGAAGAAGATATATAAACGTCAATGGCTAAATCATATCAAAGGGCCTATATATATATAGGAGATATAGAAGGGAGGGAGGAAGGGAGAGAGGGAGAGAGCGTAGATAGATGGAGAGAGAGAGAGAGAGAGAGAGAGAGAGAGAGAGAGAGAGAGAGAGAGAGAGAGAGAGAGAGAGAGAGAGAGAGAGAGAGAGAGAGAGAGAGGGAGAGAGAGAGAGAGAGAGCTCTCCCAGAGAGAGCAGAGAGAGAGAGGTAGGAGGATGGAGAGAGAGAGAGAGAGAGAGAGAGAGAGAGAGAGAGAGAGAGACTTTAATCTGGAGAGAGAGAGCTCGAGAGAGAGAGAGAGACATAATGAGAGAGGGAGAGAGAGAGAGTAGAGAGAGAGAGAGGGAGGGAGGTAGAGGTAGATAGAGAGAGAGAGAGAGAGAGAGAGAGAGAGAGAGAGAGAGAGAGAGAGAGAGAGAGAGAGAGAGAGAGAGAGAGAGAGAGAGAGAGAGAGAGAGAGGGAGAGAGAGAGAGAGAGAGAGAGAGAGAGAGAGGGAGAGAGGGAGATAGACCGAGAGAGAGAGAGAGAGAGAGAGAGAGAGAGAGAGAGAGAGAGAGAGAGAGAGAGAGAGAGAGAGAGAGCGAGAGAGAGAGAGAGAGAGAGAGAGAGAGAGAGAGAGAGAGAGAGAGAGAGAGAGAAGATGGGAAAGATAACGGATACATAAAGAATTAGAGAATAAAGAAACGTCTCATTTAGCACCTGCTATGAAATTTATCCAGTCGGTTTCCATGATTTCGACCAAGCGAATAAAATGCGCGGAGACACACAAAAAAAAGATAATAAATAAATGAACAAAGACAAAAAAAGATAATAAATAGATAAATAAATGAATAGATAAATAAATAGATAGATAAATAAAATAAATAAAATCTAAAAAAAGCCGACCTGACTCTGCATTGTCGCGACGGTCGGCTCCTCTCCCAGGCTCTGGCCACGCTCCTCGTGCTCGCCGATAACGTCGTCAGACTCGCCGAACACCGGCGCGCGGAAGAAACGATTTTAAACGTTGATTCGCGGAACAGGTGAGTCCATTGACCTCGCAAATTGACCTCGCAAAAAAGGAACAGGTGAGTGCATTGACCTCGCAAATTGACCTCGCAAAAGAGGAACAGGTGAGTGCATTGACCTCGCAAAAAAGGAACAGGTGAGTGCATTGACCTCGCAAATTGACCTCGCAAAAGAGGAACAGGTGAGTGCATTGACCTCGCAAATTGACCTCGCAAAAAAGGAACAGGTGAGTGCATTGACCTCGCAAATTGACCTCGCAAAAAAAGGAGAGAAAACGAGGCCTGGGGCACGCGACGCGGCGGGAGAAAAATGCGTTATATGCACACAAATATATTTACACAAAGGGTAGTTGAATGAGAACCAGAGAGAAAGCGATGTATATGTGTATGTATATATATATATATATATATATATATATATATATATATATATATATATATATATATATATATATATATATATATATATATATATATATATATATATATATATATATATATATATATATATATATATATAGACACACACATACACACACACACACACACACACACACACACACAAAGAGAGAATTATAAAAGGGACAGGAGAGAGAAGGAAGAAAAGACACACACAAAAAAAAGCCCGAGCGAGTGAGAGAGTCTAATGAAAACGTAATAAAACGGAAGAACGAGAAACGCCAAGAAGCCCCCGAGGACAAAGCGAAGCCCCCGAGCACGCCCGTCCCAGCGCAGTCTCGGATATTGAACTTGACTCTCACGCCCACGGCCGCCGCGACAGGGCTCGGCGGAAGGCACGGGCGTCGGGCGTGACCCTTCAGCGCCGCCGCCGGAATCTACATCGCGCGATTATGGTAATGAGAGTCCTACAGCGGAGGGAGGAGGAGGAGGAGGAGGGGCTGCGGAGGGAGGGAAGGAGGGAAGGGTAGGGGGGATGGGGTGTAGGGAGGGAGGGAGGGGAAGGAGGGAAGGGAGAGAGGGGCTGCGGAGGGAGTGGAAGGGAGGGAGGGAAGAAGGGAAGAGGAAGGAGGGAGGGAAGGAAGAAAGGGAGAGGGGGATGGGAGTGGAGGGGAGAGAGGAGGAGCTAGTGGAGGAGGGAGGGAGAGAGAGAGAGAGAGAGAGAGATAGTGGAGGGAGGAACTGGAGGAGGAGGAGGAGGCTGCGGAGAGAGGAGAGATAGGAGGGAGGAGGAGGAGAGAGGAGATAGAGAGGGAAGGGTAGGGAGGATGGAGTTGGGAGGGCTGCGGGAGGGAGCTAGGTGGAAGGAGGAGGGAGGGAGGGAGAGAGAGGGAGATAGGAGGGAGGAGAGAGAGGGCTGCGGGGGAGGGAAGGAGGGAAGGAGGGAGAGGAGGGAGATAGGAGCGGAGGGAAGAGAGAGAGGGAGAGATAGGAGGGAGGAAGAGGAGGAGGGGCTGCGGAGGGAAGGAAGGGAGGGAAGCGGGAAGGGGGGATGGGGTGGGAGTTTGGAGGGAGGGTGGAGCTGGGTGGGAGGGAAGGAGAGAGGGACATAGGGAGGCAGAGAGGGAGATAGGGAGGGGCGGAGGAGAGGAAGGAGGGAAGGAGGGAAGGGGGTATAGGGGGAGCTGGATGGAAGGGTGGAGTTGGAGTGGAGGGAGGGAGGAGGGAGGAGATGAGGATGGTCTGGGGAAGGAGGGAGGAAAAAAATGGAAGGTGGAAGGAAGGGAGGAGAGAGGAGATAGGAGAGGGAAGAAGTGGAGGATAGGCAAAGGAAGGAGGGAGGGAGGGAGTGGAGGGAGAGAAAGGAAGGGTGAGGAGGAAAGGGAGGTAGGAAGATGAGGGACTGGGGAGAGGGTGGACCTGGAGGGAAGGAGGGGGGGAAGGAAAAGGAGAGACAGGGAGGGAAGAATATGGAATGTAGAAAAAAAAAAATTGTAGAGTGACTAAGAGTGGGAAGGAGAATGAGGAAGAGTGGAGAGCAGTGAAAGGAGAGACGTACAACATGGAGGAGAAGGGAGGTTGAACGCCAGAAGAGGACTAAAAAGGATGATGAGAGAGAGAGAAAGGAAAGGATAATGAGAGAGAGAGAAAGGAAAGGATGTTGAGAGAGGGAAAGGAAAGGATGATCGAGAGAGAGAGGAAGGAAAGGATGATGAGAGAGAGAGAAAGGAAAGGATGATGAGAGAGAGAGAGAAAGGAAAGGATGATGAGAGAGAGAGAAAGGAAAGGATGATGAGAGAGAGAGAAAGGAAAGGATGATGAGAGAGAGAGAAAGGAAAGGATGATGAGAGAGAGAGAGAAAGGAAAGGATGATGCGAGAGAGAGAGAAAGGAAAGGATGATGAGAGAGAGAGAGAAAGGAAATGGTGTTGAGAGAGAGAAAGGAAAAGATGATGAGAGAGAGAGAGAGAAAGGAAAGGATGATGAGAGAGAGAGAAAGGAAAGGATGATGAAAGGGAGAGAAAGGAAAGGATGATGATGAGAGAGAGAGAAAGGAAAGGATGATGAGGAGAGAGAGAAAGGAAAGGATGATGAGAGAGAGAGAAAGGAAAAAATGATGATGAGAGAGAGAGAAAGGAAAGGATGATGAGAGAGAGAGAGAAAGGAAAGGATGATGAGAGAGATGAGAGAGAGAGAAAGGAAAGAATGATGAGAGAGAGAGAAAGGAAAGGATGATGAGGAGAGAGAGAAAGGAAAGGATGATGAGAGAGAGAGAAAGGAAAAAATGATGATGAGAGAGAGAAAGGAAAGGATGATGAGAGAGAGAGAAAGGAAAGGATGATGAGAGAGAGAGAGAGAAAGGAAAGGATGATGAGAGAGAGAGGAAGGAAAGGATGATGAGAGAGAGAGAAAGGAAAGGATAATGAGAGAGAGAGAAAGGAAAGGATGATGAGAGAGAGAGAAAGGAAACGATGATGAGAGAGAGAAAGGAAAGGATGATGCGAAAGAGAGAAAGGAAAAGATGATGAGAGAGAGAGGAAGGAAAAGATGAGGAGAGAGAGAGAGGAAAGGATGATGAGAGAGAGAGAAAGGAAACGATGATGAGAGAGAGAGAGAGAAAGGAAAGGATGATGCGAAAGAGAGAAAGGAAAGGATGATGCGAAAGAGAGAAAGGAAAAGATGAGGAGAGAGAGAAAGGAAAGGATGATGAGAGAGAGAGAAAGGAAACGATGATGAGAGAGAGAAAGGAAAGGATGATGCGAAAGAGAGAAAGGAAAAGATGATGAGAGAGAGAGGAAGGGAAGAAAAGAGAAAAGGAAGGAAGTGTCCTGTCGCCACCGAAAGGGCGCTGAGGCGTTCTTCTCGACGTTGTGTAAGGATTTTCTGTACCCATTTAAGAAAGATTTGGAGATGGAGAACTTTTTTTTTCTCTCACAGGTGAGGACGGGGCTTGTGCTCACGTCTGAGTTGTACCAGCGTTATTACAAAAGTTTTAATCTCTCTGTATCTTTCTCTCTCTCTCTCTCTGTCCTCTCTCTTCCCCCCACCCCCTTCTATTTTTTTCTTTATCTGTCTTTCCATCTTTCATATCTTCTCCTTCTCTTTTTATCATTCTCCTTTTTTTCTCTCTCTCTTTCTCTCTGCTCTCTCTCTCTCTGTCTCTCTCTCTCTCTCTCTGTCTCTGTCTCTCTCTCTCTCTCTCTCTCTCTCTCTCTCTGTCTCTCTCTCTCCTCCCCCCCCCCTCTATCTTTTTCTTTATCTGTCTTTCCATCTTTCATATCTTCTCCTTCTCTTTTTATCATTCTCCTTTTTTTTCTCTCTTTCTCTCTGCTCTCTCTCTCTCTCTCTCTCTCTCTCTCACTCTCTCTCACTCTCTCTCTCTCTCTCTCTCTCTCTCTCTCCTCTCTTCCTCTCTCTTCCTCTCTCTCTTCCTCTCTCTCTCTCTCTCTCTCTCTCTCTCTCTCTCTCTCTCTTTCTCCCTCTCCTCATATCCTGTTTTCCAATGTAAAGAGAAAAAAAATATTTTTCAGATTATACTCTAAGCAACACGCCACAGAAACTGACGATGAAATAAAAGCAAAGGTTGTTA
>NC_091591.1:17681488-17683988 GCF_042767895.1 Penaeus vannamei | reverse complement strand
GAGAGATAGATAGATATAGATATAGATATATATGCATATATAAAAATATGTGTATATATATGTGAATATATATATATATATATATATATATATATATATATATATATATATATATATATATATATATATATATATACATATATATATATGTGTATATATATATATATATATATATATATATATATATATATATATTCATATATATATATATTCATATATATAATATATGTGTATATATATATATATATATATATATATATATATATATATATATATATATATATATATATAAATATACATATATATATAATACATACATATATATATATATATATATATATATATATATATATATATATATATATATATATATATATATATATATATATATATAATTGTACAAGGATATGTATATCTATGTCTGCTTATCCATGCATTTATGTATATACGAGCCTATGTCTTCGTATACGTGATCGCGATGAATATTCCCGTCCACTCGTCTTCACGCCATCGTATCCGGCCCGAACGTTCCTCCCGGCGGCAACCGAATAAAAAAAAGCCACACGGAGCGACGAACACCTCAGCGCCACAAGGGAGCCAGAGGGAGATTACGAGTCGTCGTGGCCGCGTGGGTGCGAGTCCCCCATCCCGCCTCGCCCTGGCATTCTCCCTCTGCCATCCCCCCCTCCCCCCTCCCCACCCCCCATTATAGATGCAAATTACGTGTTAGCCCGTTGACAGCCCCTGCGCCACTGTTTATGGTGGACCCTAATTCCTCCCTCAGCTCGACGCTCGCTCTCTTTACCAAAAGCTCACCTTTGTACTGATATTTTTCGTGGGCTTTTTTCCGCGTTTCCTGGAATCGCCGGCGACGCCATTGGAGGCTATTGGCGAGAGAGAGCTAAGGAGCTGCTTCGGGGACTTGAGAAAAAAAAAGCTTATTCGGGTCTTGAGGTCAGGTCAGGTCTTGAGGTCAGGTCAGGTCTTGAGGTCTTCAGGTTGTCCAATCTGAGTGTGCTTTATGGGAGGGTGTAATAGGGGCGAGTTATGCGTTGGCGTTTGTTATTTCCACCGTGTGCGTGTGTAAAGGTTTGCTTTAAGTTCACACGAATTGAAAAACTGCCAAGGATAAAACATTTGAATTGTATATGGGAAGGATTTTAGTTATTATTATCCTGGAAATATATACTGATATATTTCGAAATATATTTTTTAGTGAGACAAAGATCATTGAAACCATAACAGAGAGAGGATATATATATATATATATATATATATATATATATATATATATATATATATATATATATATATATATATATATATATAGAATGAGAGAGATAGATAGAAAGAGAGAGAGAGAGAGAGAGAGAGATAGAAAAAGAGAAAGAGAGAGGGGCATGGAAGGAAAAGAGAACAATACATATGATATACGTACACACACAAACACACACACACACAGACACACACACACACATACACACACACACACACACACACACACACACACACACACACACACACACACATATATATATATATATATATATATATATATATATATATATATATATATATATATATATATACATATAACCTTTTAGAGCGCAGTTCAACTCCGGCAGCGTTTCCAATCCGGCGCAGCATCAGTGCAACACGATCTCAGAGCGGGCCTGTCAGCGCAAGCCCGAGGAGGAGGACCACGAGGCGCCGCACCTTCTGCCGGAGTCCCGTGTGACGCGGCGGAGTCGGGGTGGGTGGGTGGGGGGGGGAGTATAGATCGCACACTTGGCGTCCCTTGTTGTTGAGGCGCCAGGGAGTTCCTTTGACGGTTTCCTTCGCTCGCGGACTTTCTTCGGCGGCGGCGAGAGGAGAGGAGAGGAGAGGAGCGCGAGGAGCCGGAAAGGAGTCTGAGGAGGAGGATGCGGTTTTGTCTTGGGGGATTAGGGGGTGGGGGGGGGGGTGTGGGGGGGTCTTGGGGATCGGGGGTGTGGGTGGGGTGGGATGGGGTGGGGGTGGGGGGGGTTGGGCATCTTGGGATCGGGGGGTGGTGTGGGGGGGGAGTCTTGGGGATCGGGGGGTAGGGGATGGGGGGGGATTTGGGGATCGGGGGTGTGAGGATGGGGATGGGGTGGGGTGGGGGGCTTTAGTTTTATTGAGGTTGTTTTTGTCATTGTTATTGTTATGATTATTGGTTATTTTCACTATCGTTTTGTTGTTATTATCATTATCATCATCATCATTATCATTAGTATTACTGTTAATAATAATGATAATAATAATAATGATGATAATAATAATCTTGGTTATCACTGTTATTGTTAATCACCATTATCCTCATTAACATTATCAATATTATCATTATTTTTCATTACCATTATTATCATTATCAGCATTACTATTATCATTAATGTTATAATCATCATCCTCTTCATCATCATCACTATTGTTATTGTTATTATTATCAACATTGCGCTCATGTTTTGTCTTCATCAGTATC
>NC_091591.1:17671488-17676488 GCF_042767895.1 Penaeus vannamei | reverse complement strand
ATATATAGATAGATAGATAGATAGATAGATAGATAGATAGATAGATAGATAGATATATAGATAGATAGATAGATAGATAGATAGATAGATAGATAGATAGATAGATAGATAGATAGATAGATAGATAGATAGAGAGAGAGAGAGAGAGAGAGAGATAAAGATAGAGATAGAGAGAGAGAGAGAGAGAGAGAGAGAGAGAGAATAAGAGTACTTCGATAATTTCGTATTATGGTTATAAGCACAGTTAATATTCACAAGAAAAGACATGTATTATTCACAGTGAAATTCGGTTGCGTGTAAATACTTCTGCAACAACTCTTCTAACATTTAAGCAAATTATCTCGTATAACTTTTTTCACGGTCAAATGCGAGTCAACAGGTAATACATTTAAGGTGAATCCGATTGTCTGTATAATTCACGTATTACATAAAGGTTCATACGTGTATGTAATGTATTTACAAAAAAAAAAAAAAAAAAAAAAAAAAAAAAGCCCAAACGTTGATTATAACGATAATTCTAATGATATATATATAAAAAAAAAAACAATTTGGCCAAACGTTGATTATAACGATGATTATAATATTAATGATAATGATAATCAATTATTTAACAATACGAAATCATGAGTTTCGGTTAAATTCTGCATTGCGCAATTTTATTCAACATTTGTAGGCTATCCATTAACACCAAGAGAATTAAAAGCAATGCAATTTGTAGAATTTACGAGTTATGAATAAAAGCTAATGAAGTAACATAATGCTGTGGCCACCGGTGTCATGCGATAGCGGCGTATGTCAGTGTCATGTTGTGTCTGACAGGGAAACCATTTGCATGCATTCATTGCAAATCAGACACACACACACAGACACACAGACACGGACACACACACAGACACAGACACAGACACAGACACACACACGGACAGACACAGACACACACACACGGACAGACACACAGACACACACACACAACCACACATACACACACACACACACACACACAGACACACACACACACACACACACAGACACACACACCCACACACACTCTCACACACACACACACAAACAAACACACACACATAATTTTTTTTTCTACGAAAGCTAAAACGGATAATAAATACAATATACTTGGATCAAAAGGAAAGGAGCCACTGGAAAAAATACAATAATCATCCTAATTAACAGTCTTGAACAAAATACAAAGCCTCTTCCATCTCTTACAAGTTAAAAATCAGCTGTTCTATTTGACCCTTTCTTACTCTCGCGAAAAGGGTCGTAACTGTTGACTAATGAAGCCAATTGACTTTGGTGTTTGGTGCGCTCCCTTCGGTTTGTGTAGCGTGCTCTAATTCGCTCAATCAAATAAATAAAGAAATAAAAATCAACGTAGAGGAATGTGGTCTAATTTGCTCAATCAAAAAGTAAAAAAAAAGAAAGAAAAAAAGAAAAAGAAAAAGAAAGAAAGAAAAAAAAAAAAAAAAAAAAAAAAAAAAAATATATATATATATATATATATATACATATATATATATATATATATATATATATATATATATATATATATGTATGTATAGGTATGTGCTCTAATTTGCTCAGTCAAATAAAAAAAATAAAATAAAATTTAAGATTTTAAAACAAAACATAATTGAAAAGAAAGTAAGATTAAGAAGACAACAAGGGAATCTTTGAAGATAATTGTTATTATTAAAGAAAATAATAGTAGCTAATAAGAGAAAAGAAGGAAAAGAAGAAGAATTACACACACAAAAAAGAAGAAAATTAAAGAAAGTAAGATTAAGAAGACAACGAGGGAATCTTTGAAGCTAATAAAAGAAAAAAAAAATATATGAGGAAAATTAAAGCGAGTAAGAATAAGATGACAACAAAGGAATCTTTGATGATAATAATAATTAATGAAAATAATAGTAGCAAATAAAAGAAAGAAGAAAAAGAAGAAGAAGCATATTAAAACAAAACAAAATTAAAAAGACTAAGAATAAGAAAACAACAAGGGAATCTTTGATAATGGTTATTATTAAAGAAAATAATACCAGTTAAGAAAAGAAGAAGAAAACGAAGAATTACGAAAAAGAAAAGAAAAAAAAGTGAAGAAAATTAAAGAAAGAAAGAATAAGAAGACAACGAGGGAATCTTTGATGATGGTTATTATTAATATAAATACAAAAAATACAAGAAAAAAATATAAATAAAAATACAAATAAAATACAAAAAAAATAAATAAAAAAAGAAATACAAAAAAAAAAGAAAAAAAAAATGAAAAGAAAAAAAAAATGAAGAAAATTAAAGAAAGAAAGAATAAGAAGACAACGAGGGAATCTTTGGCCATATCAAGTTAATCGTAGTTAGATGAAAGTTGAATTATTCCGAACAATGCAATTCTTGGACCATTGTGACAGGGGCGCCGCCCGCTGGGAAGTTATTCCGCCAGACTTCCTAACTTCCTTCGGGTTCTTGTAATCTCCTCCTCAAGACCTTCTCTTTCTCTCTTTCTCTCTCTCTCTCTCTTTTTTTTTTTTTTTTTTTTTTATCTTGATTTGCCTTATTTTTATTTTTTTAAACTTTCTTTTTTTTATATCGCTTTAATGCTCTTTCTATACATTTTTTTTTAAAATCTTTTTTTACTCCTTTTTCTAATTCTTGTTTTTTTATGCTTTTTATCTCCTTTCTCGCTTGCTTATCCTTCTTTTTTTTTTGTTTTAAATCATTTTATGATCTTTTCCCCTTTTTTCTATTCTTTTTTTTCTTTAATATCATTTTCTATTCTTTCCCTCCTTTTTCTCTTGTTTTCCATTTTTTCTAATTATTTTTCTTCTTTTTCAAAATAATTTTATGTTCTTTCCCTCCCTTTTTCTCTCTTTTTTTAAATATCGTTTTCTACTCTTTCCCTCCTTTTTTTCTTAACTTTTTTTCAAAATTTTCTTTTAATTTTTTAAAAATATCATTCTATGCTATTTTCTTTTCTTTTTAAAATATAATCTTATGTTCTCCCCCTCATTTTTCATTTGCTTTTTCTAATTTTTCTTTTCATTTTTTAAATATCATTCTATGCTATTTTCTTTTCTTTTTAAAATATAATCTTATGCTCTCCCCCTCATTTTTCATTTGCTTTTCCCCTTTTTTCTATTTTTTTCTTTTTCTTTTTATAACACCCTTTTATACTCGGTTGACCACGTCCGTCCTGGGTGGCTCTGACGTAATCCGGGGGGGTGGGGGTTGGTGGGGGGATGGGGGTGGCGACGCAGCACGTTGTTCGTCGTACAAGATTTTATGCGATATTACTCCTCTTTAGGAGTCGCTGTAAAAGGGTGGCCACGGCGTGCGTTACTCCCTTAGTAAGTAATTCGCCCTTAGTGTGGCTAACGGGGGGGTTTAACACCTGATTTGGCGAGCTGGAGCACCATTTTTTCATACTTACTAAGTATACGCATTGCTGTGGGTGTACGGTATACGTGTATCAATTTTTCTTTCTCTTTTCTTTTCTATTTTGTTTATGTTGTTGGGAGGTTGTATTGTCTTCGTAAACGTATTCGTGGATGTTGTTAGTCTCTCTCCTTTCTTTCTCTTTTATTTTTCCCCTACTTCCTGTCCCTGTTCTTCTGTTCTTTTGTCTCCTGCTTTTGAAAACAGACTTTTCTTTCTCTTTTCTTTTCTTTTGTTTATGTTGTTGGGAGGTTGTATTGTCTTCTTAAACGTATTCGTGGATGTTGTTAGTCTCTCTTCTTTCTTTCTCCTTTATTTTTCCTACTTCCTGTCCCTGTTCTTCTGTTCTTTTGTCTCCTGCTTTTGAAAACAGACTCGGTTCCTGCAGGAGAGTCTATCAGTGACGTCTCGCAGTTGCTGTTCTATCAGCGGAACGTGTTATCTCTAAACAGGATAGGCTCGCGTCACGTATGCATGATAAGCTCAGAATAACAAGTTTAGTGCACTGCTACGTGGCAGGACGAAGGCTCAACCAGGTTAGGAGTACTGCGGGCAATTAGCGGAGCAAACATAATTTCACACGAAACCAAATATGAACGCTTTTCATAAAAGTCCCAACCCGTGTGGGTTTAAAACATCACCGTGAATATTTTCCCTCCCCCCTATTCTTTTCCCTTAACCTTTTACATTCACTCTTTTAAAGCGAACAGCCGCGGCAAGAACGCAAAAGTGAAACCCCTCGGCTGTCAGAACCCCCCTCCCCTACCCCCTTTGTATGTAGGGGTTCCAATTTACCAAATGGTACCAAATGGCAAGGTCCCCCCCCAACCTTGTCACCAAGGGAGCGATTACCCCGCTGCTGGAACCGACCCTCTGCTGTTGGGGTTTCCGCTGAGGTGGAGCCAAGGGGTTCCTGGGGGCTGCCTGGCGCAAGGGAAACCTCTGGGTTGAGGGAAAGGTGGGCAGGAAGGTAAGGTGGGAGAAAGGCAAGCGTGGGTAAGGGAGTAGAAGGATGGGGGAGGCAGAGAGGGAGGAAGGTAAGGTGGGGGAGAGGTAAAGACGGCAAGAAGGGTAGAGAGTTTCCGGGGAAAAAAGGTTGGAAAGTGAGGGAAAGATAGGTAGCAAGACAGGGGAAAAATAGGTAGGAAGGTAAAGGAAAAGATAGGTAGAAAAATAGAAGGAAAATAAGTAGAAAGGTAGAGGAAAAGATAAGCAGAAAGGCAGAGGAAAATTGGTTGAAAAGTAAATGAAAACAAAGGTAAAAAATAAAGGAAAACATGCGTAGAAAACACGCAGAAACTTTCGGTGGGAGAGAGAGAAAAATAATAAGGTAAGATGGTGAAGGGAGCAGGAAGATGCAAGCATAAAATATAGAAGGTAGAAATGTAGAAAGAGAGATGTAAAAGTCAGCAACAGATAGGTAGAAAGCTAAAGACGTAGACAGGAAACGGGAGGAAGGTAAGATGATAGAAAGGTAAAGATGTTGGAAAAAGGTAGAAATATAGGAAGGTAGAAAGGCAGAAAGGTAGAATGACAGAGAAATACAGAGGAAGAGG
>NC_091591.1:17666488-17668988 GCF_042767895.1 Penaeus vannamei | reverse complement strand
GAGGGGGTGAAGGAGGGGGAGGAGGGAGGGAAGGTGAAGGGGAGGGAGAGGAGGGAGGAGGGAAGGTGAGGGAAGAGGGTGGTTGAGGGGCTGGGGAAGAGGGGGGGGATGTGCTGACTAGAATCATGGCAAGAAGGATTGTGAGGATTATGAGGGATAATGGTAATGCTGATCATGATAACAAAGCGAACAACATCAGCAAAACAATAATGATGATAATAACAATAATGATAATAATAATGATAATAATATTTACGGTGGGAATGACGCAGTTGATAATAATAGTAGTGATGAAAGAGATGGGAGGGAAGACATGGGGGAAGAGAGAGAGAGAGAGAGAGCGAGCGAGAGAGAGAGAGAGAGAGAGAGAGAGAGAGAAGAGAGAGAGAGAGAGAGAGAGAGAGAGAGAGAGAGAGAGAGAGAGAGAGAGAGAGAGAGAGAGAGAGAAACAGACAGAGAGACAGACAGACAAAGAGAGAGAGAGAGAGAGAGAGAGAGAGAGAAAGAAAGAGACTGAGTGAGTGAGAGAATGAGAGAGAGAAAGAAAGAAAGAGAGAGAGAGAGTGAATGAGTGAGAGAGAAAGAGAGATAGATAGAGAGAAAGAGCGAGAGAGAGAAAGAGAGAGAGAGAGAGATAGATGGAGAGCAAGAGAGAGAAAGAGGGAGCGAGATAGAGAGAAAAGAGCGAGAGAGAGAGAGAGAGAGAGAGAGAGAGAGAGAGAGAGAGAGAGAGAGAGAGAGAGAGAGAGAGAGCGAGCGAGCGAGCGAGCGAGAGAGAGAAAGAGAGAGAGAGAGAAAGAGATAGATAGAGAAAGAAAGAGCGAGATAGATAGATAGATAAATAGAGAGAGAGAGAAAGAAAGAAAGAGAAAGCACAAGAAGAGATGGAGAGAGTCGGGAAGGGGGAGGGAGTGCAGCTGGCGACGGGGACTGGGGGGATGGGGGGGGGGATTCAGACGCCTCTCTCAGAATACTTTTTTTTGTCTTCTTCTTTTCTTTCCTTCCCTTTTTATCTCCGTCTGTGTGAGGTTGAATTTTATGAGTTGGAGAGAGAGGAAAAGGTGGGATGTGCTGTTCCATGGAGTGTGTATCTTTTTGTAAGTGCTGGCGTGTGAGGGTTTTTTAGATATTTACTTTTATCTATTTACTTTTTATCGCTTTTGTCTTGTTCTTCACTTTTCTATCTGGGCTATCATTGTTATTCTATCCCTCTCTTTCTCTTGTTCTTTTATCTCTGCGTCTATCGGGCAAGTAATCATTCAATCTCTATTTATCTGTTCGTTCCAGAATTTGACAATTTCTCGATTTCTTTGTCTATTTATCTGTTTATTTATCTATCGCCAATCCATCGCTCTATCTGTACATTTATCGTTTACTGGTGCCTACACACGGATAGACGTACATACACACACACACACACGCACACACGCTCAAAAACATACACACACGCTCAAATACACATATACACGCACGCACGACGCACACACACACACACACACACGCATCCATACACAGACGTACACAAACACACGCTCAAACACACACACACGCACCCATACACAGACGCACACACACACAAACACACACACCCTCAAACACACACACACACACATCCACGCAAAAGCGATACCGCAGAGCTTTCAGACTCGATCCGACATGTCTCGCTAACGAAAGGAGCGCATCTCCCCGCAAGTATGAACTCGCCCACGTATCCTCACTCGCAAGTCCTGCTCACCCCCCCCCCACCTCCCTCCTCCCTTCCCCCTCCCTCCTCCCCCCCCTCCCCTCCCTCTCCACCCACCTGGCGCAGCGGTCGTAGCAGCACCCCTGCCCCCCCCCCCCCCCCTGCCACCTTGCTCACCCACCTCCTTCCTTCCTTCCCCCATCCCTCCTCCTCCTCCTCCTCCACCCCCTCTCCACTCCACCTGGCGCAGGGGTCGTAGCAGCGCCCCTGCCCCCCCCCCCCTGCCACCGCTCACCCACCTCCTTCCTTCCTTCCCCATCCCTCCTCCTCCTCCTCCTCCTCCACCCCCTCCCCACCCACCTGGCGCAGGGGTCGTAGCAGCACACCCTGCCCCCCCCCTGCCACCGCTCACTCCACCTCCTTCCTTCCTTCCCCATCCCCTCCTCCTCCTCCCTCCTCCACCCTTCTCCCCCCACCCACCTGGCGCAGGGGTCTGGTAGCAGCACCCCCCTGCCCCCCCCCCCCCCCCCTGCCGTCGCTCACCCACCTCCTTCCTTCCTTCCCCATCCCTCCTCCTCCTCCTCCACCCCCTCCCCACCCACCTGGCGCAGGGGTCGTAGCAGCACCCCTGCCCCCCCCCCCCCGCCATCGCTAACCCAGGGGCACGTCCCAGAGCGCGAATAACCGCATCGCACGAACGGGGGTCGCTGCCAGTGCCACCTGTGCCACCGGGCCGTTGCATCTGTCCGTAGCGAGGGTTCCTCAGTGCCGCCGTCCGTGGTGGCACCGCTGGCGGGCCGGGCAACAGATGGAGAT
>NC_091591.1:17618988-17623988 GCF_042767895.1 Penaeus vannamei | reverse complement strand
ATAGTGATAAAAAGGAATATGTGAATAAATATCGAAAAAAATAAAGAGAAAGAGTATTACAAGAAATTATATTGATCATGCAATAACGATAAGGACAATACCTTGATAATGGTATTGATAAAGCAATATTCCAATTTGTAATACTCGAGAGAAGTGGTTCTCAGTCAGAAGCCGACTCGATGTACAAATAAATATATAAGAAAGTGTACAGGATATATATAGTATATATGTTTTCTCTCCTTCGTTTAAGCTTAATGTTTAATCATTGAACAGTACATCTTTTCTATTGTTCTTGAAGAAAATAATATACATAAGTAGAATCTATAAAAAAATTATATAGATATCTATAAGCAGAATCTATAACAAAAATGAATATACATATTTATAAGCCGAATCTATATAAATATATATATATACATATTTATAAGTAGAATCAATAGAAAATAATATACAAATCTATAAGCAAAATCTATAAAAATAATATACATATTTATAAGCATAATCTATAAAAAATATTATACATATTTAATAGCACAGTCTATAAAAAATAATATATATATATATATATCTATAAGCAAAATCTAAAAAAGAAAAAAAAAATATACATATCTATAAACAGTCTATAAACTTTTAACTCTAATCTATATTTCTTTATAGACTTAAACACCAACCTCCTCCTTTTCCAGTTCACAAATAAACCAAATTCGAGGTACATTTGCAAACGGAAGATCAGCACTGGCGGTAAATCTTTTCTTCTGTCGATCTCGTCCCTTTCAGTCCGCGTGCTGCAGTCCGTCTAAAATTCACGGGTTTCCACTTTGTACTCGATCGCTACTCTTCTGAACAATGTACGAGGCTGGATTTACTAACTGGTGTTATCTGTGGCCTGTTGGTGAGGAATGCACAGTAGATTGGCATCGTGGGAAGGCATGGTGGGTCCCGGTGAGGCAGTAACTGGTGGCGGTTCCGATGGTATGAGTGCGTATATATATAACCGCTGGATTTTTATTATCTTTTTGTTTAGAGATTTGTCTAGGGTAGTTCTTCACGTTTTGGAAGGTGCGGGAGGTGGGGGGTGGGGGGTTGGCGGCGCTGTTTTGTGGAGGTATCAGTCAGGTATCAATCTGTCTCTTTATCTTTCTACATATTCGTCTATCTATCTATCTATCGACACACATACGCGCGCACAAACACAAAAACACAAACACATACACACAGCCTGCCATTTTATGTTGCTTTCTCTTCTGTTGACAACTAATCCATGTAAAACTCACACACACACACACAAACATCACACAAACGTACACACACACACACACATACACACACACACACACACAAACACACACACACACACACACACACACACACACACACACACACACACACACACACACAAACACACTCACACACACACACACACACACAAACACACCCACATCCAGCCTGCCCTCTCCCCCCCAACCAGTTCCCACCGACGGGGCATCCGGATCCCACGAGCCAACCCGCATCTCCTCGTCCGAACGGGAGACGCGAAGCCGAGTCGCGGGCTTCGGGGCTGACCGGGCGAGGCGAGCGAGAGCGGGCGCCGGGAATAGAAGGGAAAATTCATCATCGGAAACAAGATAAAACTCCGGCTTTAAAGAAACATAAAGTCCGGAGCATAAAGCACTTTAATCAAGCTTAGCGTCGGGGGGGGGGGGGGATTGCGCAAAATCAATTTGGGAGGATTATCCTCCGCGTTGCGTTATCTTTCCGTTCGAGAGATGATACTGGCGAGCGATGCCGGGGGTGGGGTGGTCGGGGGGAGGGGGAGGGGAGGAGGGAGGGAGGGAGGGAGGGAGGGAGGGAGGGAGGGAGGGAGGGTGGGGGAGGGAGGAGGGAGGATGGTGGTGGTAGTGGGGGGGAGGGGAGGGAGGGGGGGATGGGGGAGGAGGGGAGGGAAGGTGGGTGGATGGTGGTGGTAGTGGGGGGGTGGAGGGGGAGGGGGTGGAGGGAGGAGGGAAGGTGGGTAGAGGGGGGAAGGGGGGCGGCGGACATGCAGTGCAGGGGGAGCTGAAGTGATGACATTTTCGATACAGAAGCCATAAGTGGGATTGTTTGTATGTGTATGGATATCGGGACTTTCTCTCTCTCTTTCGACTTTTCTTGTCTCTCTCTCTCTTTCTCTTTCTCTATCCCCTCCCTCTCTTTCCTTCTCTTTTTCTCTATCCCTCTCTCCCTCCCTTTTTTCTCTCTTTATATCTCTTTCCTTCTCTTACTCTCTTCCTCCCTCCTCTCCCCCTCTCTCTCCCTTCCTCTCTCTCTCTCTCTCTCTCTCTCTCTCTCTCTCTCTCTCTCTCTCTCTCTCTCTCTCTCTCTCTCTCTCTCTCTCTCTCTCTCTCTCTCTCTCTCTCTCCCCCTCTCTCTCTCCTCTCCCCCCCCCTCTCTCTCTCTCTCTCTGTGTAGTAAATTCAGCAGAGGTCGAGGATTCGCGTCGGAGGTTTGATCTGGCAATACTGACGGGCTAGAATCAGCTATTCTGGTATCTGTGACGAAGAAGGCAATCTACTGTAGTTGGGATCAAATGGAATGGGATAGCTGTTGCGCATATCTTCAAGGGTTTAATGGATATCCTATTTACCCTGTCAGTATCATCTCCGAGGCACTGATGATATAAACAGCTGTAGTGTAGTGTAACTTACTTTTTTAATTGATCTATTTATCTCTTGTTTTTTAATTGATTTATTTATCTCTTGTTTTTTAATTGATTTATTTATCTCTTATTTGTTTGTTTGTAGTTGTTTGAACTGGGGCTGGAACAATACTAGATTTTATTTTTTGTCTTTAGCCAGAGCAAAATATTGTTAATAGATTTATTTATCTCTTATTTTGTGTTTGTTTGTTGTAGTTGCTTGAACTGGGGCTGGAACAATACTAGATTTTATTTTTTGTCCTTAGCCAAAAGCGAAATTTTATTAATAGATTTATTTATCTCTTATTTTGTGTTTGTTTGTTGTAGTTGCTTGAACTGGGGCTGGAACAATACTAGATTTTATTTTTTGTCCTTAGCCAAAAGCGAAATTTTATTAATAGATTTATTTATCTCTTATTTTGTGTTTGTTTGTTGTAGTTGTTTGAACTGGGACTGGAACAATACTAGATTTTATTTTTTGTCTTTAGCCAGAGCGAAATTTTGTTAATAGATTTATTTATCTCTTATTTTGTGTTTGTTTGTTGTAGTTGTTTGAACTGGGGCTGGAACAATACCAGATTTTATTTTTTGTCTTTAGCCAGAGCGAAATTTTATTAATAGATTTATTTATCTCTTATTTTGTGTTTGTTTGTTGTAGTTGTTTGAACTGGGGTTTGGAACAATACTACATTTTATTTATTTATTTTTTTGTCTTTAGCCAGAGTGAAATTGGAATCAGGAGTTGGGGGACAAGGCAGGGAAACGTGTACACTATCTTCTCTGCCTGTGTGATAAATGGCCCTTAATTCGAACCACTTGTGCAACAAAATTTATCAGGAAAGAGATATCAGCGCTGATTTCGCCTTAGCCCCTTCCCCTTCCAGATCACTCATCAATTTGTTTTGCATGTTGGCTGCCATTCCTCCCTCGTTCAGATTCCCTACCCCCTTCCCCTGTAATGACCTGGCAAACTCCTTCCATCCCTCTTTCTTTCTCCTTCCATCCCTCTTTCTTTCTCCTTCCATCCTTCTTTCTTTCTCCTTCCATCCCTCTTTCTTTCTCCTTCCATCCCTCTTTCTCTCTCCTTCCATCCCTCTTTCTTTCTCCTTCCATCCTTCTTTCTCTCTCCTTCCATCCCTCTTCCTTCCTCCTTCCCATCCCTCTTTCTTTCTCCTTCCATCCCTCTTCCTTCCTCCCTCCCTTCTCCCACCTTTCTCCTCCCTCCTCCTCCTCCCTCTCCACCTTCCCTCCCCCTGCCTCTTTCTCCCTTCCATCCCTCTTCCTTCCTCTCCCTTCCTCCTCCTCCTTCCTTCTTCCTCCCTCCCCTCCTCCTCCTCCCTCACCTTCCTCCCCTGCCTTCTCTTCTCCTTTCATCCCCTCTTCCTTCCTCCTCCTCCTCCCCCTGCCTCTTTCTCCTTTCCATCCCTCTTCCTTCCTCCCTCCCTCCTCCCACCTTCTCCCTTTCCACTCTCCTCCTCCTCCCTCCCACCTTTCTCCTCCCTCCTCCTCCCTCCCTCACCTTCCTCCCTGCACCTCTTTCTCCTTCCTCATCCCTCTTACCTTCCTCCCTCCCTCCTCCCACCTTTCTCCTCCCTCCCCTCCTCCTCCCCACCTTCCTCCCCTGCCTCTTTCTCCCTTCCATCCCTCTTCCTTCCTCCCTCCTCCTCCCACCTTTCTCCTCCTCTCCCCTCCTCCTCCCCCCACCTTCCTCCTCCTGCCCTCCTTTCTCCTTCCATCCCTCTTCCTTCCTCCCTCCTTCCTCCCACCCTTTCTCCTCCTTCCCTCCTCCCTCCCCACCCCTTCCTCCCTGCCTTTTTTCTCCTTTTCCATCCCTCTTTCTTTCTCCTTCCATCCTTCTTTCTCTCTCCTTCCATCCCTCTTCCTTCCTCCCTCCTCCTCCCACCTTTCTCCTCCCTCCTCCTCCTCCCCACCTTCCTCCCCTGCCTCTTTCTCCTTCCATCCCTCTTCCTTCTTCCCTCCTTCTCCCACCTTTCTCCTCCCTCCTCCTCCTCCCCACCTTCCTCCCCTGCCTCTTTCTCCTTCCATCCCTCTTCCTTCCTCCCTCCTTTCTCCTCCCTCCTCCTCCTCCCCTGCCTCTTTCTCCTCCCTCCTCCTCCTCCCCACCTTCCTCCCCTGCCTCTTTCTCCTTCCATCCCTCTTCCTTCCTCCCTCCTTCTCCCACCTTTCTCCTCGACTCTGGCGAAGCCTT
This sequence comes from Penaeus vannamei, assembly GCF_042767895.1. Lineage (NCBI taxonomy): Eukaryota > Metazoa > Arthropoda > Malacostraca > Decapoda > Penaeidae > Penaeus > Penaeus vannamei. The sequence goes on along the minus strand of NC_091591.1, from coordinate 17,619,105 downwards.
GCAGGAGAACCCAAATAAAAAAAAAGGTCAACAAGTCGGGTGTTGGCTTCTTTTTAAACCGCATTTATCAAGGCGTTGCTGAGGGTGGTCGCTGTTAGAGGGAAGGACGGAGTAGAA
>NC_091591.1:17601488-17613988 GCF_042767895.1 Penaeus vannamei | reverse complement strand
ATAGTAATCATGACAATAAAATGATAGTGATAGATGCCAACAACAACAATCAATACCAATAATAATGACAAAAAAGTAACAAATGGCTACAGTGATGGTAACAACAACAAAATCTAGAACTAGGTTAGTAATACAGGCGCTGGTAAATTAAGATAATGAAAGTTATAAAAGCTAAATCAGAAACTATAACTTAAAGAACAATTGAGTCCCTCCTCCGCCTGTGTTCCTTTGAAGAACACCTTCCCCTCAATTGAATGTCGTTTTCTCTCCAAACAAACACAATTCCAGGGATATGACAGCCTCAGGGATACCGAATATTCTATAAATATATTCCCTGTACAATGTTTACACCTCAAATAATTCTTTTATTGAGCCCCTATAAACCAGGCAGCAATTTCCAGCGTGTGCCGTACAAATCCGCGGAAAATTTAATAGCAGAGGGAGACTTCAAAGAGATCCGACAGATGTCACCTCTGGTCATGCTTTATGTCACGTTCCTGCCCCATATACAGGAGCGCTGCCCTTGCTCACGAGACTATATTCATTGTTTTTATTTATATTCTGCTTTTCCTCTTGTTTGCTTTCTTTTAATTAGGCATTCTTATTATTCTCAATTCTCGTTTGATTCACTCGATATGCGTCTTCCGTTTCTGAACAACATCAATGTCTTCTGATACATGGACGTCTGCATACTTTTAGAAAATCATTTGATCTTTATTCTGAGGCAAAACTACTATTTTTTGGAAATTCCGATGTTGCTTTATTTAACCAAGACCATTTTCAGATATCTGAAGTGTCCCCGTTTGTTTAGATCGACGCTGGAGAGTTGCCAGGTACCGCCAGCAAAGAGGAAAACCGCCGCCTACCATTCGGATTTCTAAAATGCTTTATCTATTTTTAGATTTATGTGTCTCGACAATCTGTTCCCTCCCTTTTTTCTATCTTGTTATCAAAGTCGACGATATATTATTTCGTCTATTTATTAATAGTGGAATGCGCGTATTGGCAAATTGGCTGTTCCGAACAATTATATGTCCCTCTATATTTTCAGCGCAGTTCCCGTGTTTTAACCCGCGTTCTGGCATCGTTATGACCCCGCGACCCAGTCCTTCCGTAAGTCAAACCTGACAGCGGCGGCTCGAGGCTTAACGCGCGAATTTTCATCATAAGTCTCGACACGTTATTCCGTTATAACAGTGAGCGCGGCTGAGTCTGTTTGGATCAAGGCTAGGAGAGGGGGAGAGAGAGGGACAGACGGAAAAGAGAGAGGGAGTAAGGGAGAGAGGGATAGAGGGAGGACAGGAGGGCAAAGGGAGAGTGGGATACAGGGAGGGACAGAAGGAAAGAGGGAGAGGGGGAGGAAGAGACGGACATGTAGGAGGGACAGAGGGAGAGACAGACAGGGGGGGAGGGACAGAGGGAGAGAGGGATACAGCGAGGGACAGAAGGAAAGAGGGAGAAGGAGGGAGAGAAGGACAGGAGAGAGAGAGAGAGAGAGGGATAGAGAGAGAGAGAGACAGGGGCAGAGGAAAAGAGGGAGAGAGGGGCAAGGCGGAGGGACAGAAGAGGAAGAGAGAGAGAGAGAGACAAGGGGCAGAGGAAAAGAGGGAGAGAGGGGCAAGGCGGAGGGATAGAAGAGGGATAGAGGGAGAGAGAGACAAGAGGCAGAGGGAGAGAGGGAGAGAGGGACAGTGGGGAGGGAGAGAGGAACAGGGAGAGAGGAACAGGGGGACAGGGGGAGAGAAGGACAGAAGGCCAGGGACTTTGTAGTACTGGGAGTGCAGATGGTCCCCCGGCTCGCAGACACGCAGAGAAGGGGAGAAAGCGTTGGAGCGAGTACCTGTCAAGCCATGCCTACCTGCGACATGCTGGGCTTGGCGTTAGTGGTGGTGATGCGTGCGAGTGTGTGTGTGCGTGGGGGGATGGAGGTCCGTGTGTGTGTGTGCGTGGGGGATGTGGGTCCGTGTGTGTGTGTGCGTGGGGGATGGAGGCCCGTGTGTGAGTGCGTGGGGGATGGAGGTCCGTGTGTGTGTGCGTGGGAGATGGAGGTCCGTGTGTGTGTGTGCGTGGGGGGATGGAGGTCCGTGTGTGTGTGCGTGGGGGGATGGAGGTCCGTGTGCGTGTGCGTGGGCGATGTAGGTCCGTGTGTGTGTGTGCGTGGGGGATGGAGCTCGCTGTGTCTGTGCGTGGGGGATGGACGTCCGTGTGTGTGTGCGTGCGAGATGGAGGTGTGTGTGTGTGTGCGTGGGGGATGGAGGTCCGTGTGTGTGCGTGGGGGATGGAGGTCCGTGTGTGTGTGCGTGGGGGGATGGAGGTCCGTGTGTGTGTGCATGGGGGGATGGAGGTCCGTGTGTGTGTGCGTGGGGGATGTAGGTCCGTGCGTGTGTGCGTGGGGGATGTAGGTCCGTGTGTGTGTGTGCGTGGGGGGATGGAGGTGTGTGTGTGTGTGTGTGCGTGGGGGGATGTAGGTCCGTGTGTGTGTGCGTGGGGGATGGAGGTCCGTGTGTGTGTGCGTGGGGGGATGTAGGTCCGTGTGTGTGTGTGCGTGGGGGATGGAGGTCCGTGTGTGTGTGCGTGGGGGGATGGAGGTCCGTGTGTGTGTGCGTGGGGGGATGGAGGTCCGTGTGTGTGTGCGTGGGGGGATGTAAGTCCGTGTGTGTGTGCGTGGGGGATGGAGGTGTGTGTGTGTGGCGGAGGCAATGACGGTAATATTGGTGGTAGTCTGTTTTGAGTAAATATGTGTATATATGTGTGTGGTGTGATGGTGATGATAATGCTGTTGGTGACTAAACGTGTGCGTATGTGACTGAGTGCGCTTGTGTGCGTACATGTGATCGCCTGAGTGTGTGGCGAATGTTACTGCGTTGCCACTTGATAGGAATTTCCCACCGAGATAATGCGATATTGGATTGCCAGCAAGACAGATCCCGAGCGCAAAAACGAACCAATAAAGGGAAATCTAACAAGCCAAGATTCACGCAAAAATACCCAGTGTAACCCGCGCTCGCCAAGAGAACGGGGCCGCGAGTGCAGACTTTCGCGAGTTGATTATAGGTATGCCAATAGTAAGTGGTTTTGCGAAAGCGGGAGAGTTGTGCCAACAATAGACCGGATCGTAGGGGCACTGGCAGGAACTGAATGGCATATGCTTTGCTGTGATTTATAGTGCGAAAGATTTGGAAAGGAATGTGAGGATACTATAGAGTGAACCCTCGCTATAACGCGGTTCACCTTTTACGTTCTCGCTGCTTCACGGATTTGCAATGTGCATTGTGTTCTGCATTCTGATTGGCTAAACAGTCTCTCCGCTTCTTCTCTACCTGTGTGTCAATAACGTTACGGTTTAATATGTACATGTACGTAAAACAGCTTGTCAAATTTAAGTTTGCAAATTTTCTCTAAAACCCATGAAGCCTTCAGTTCGTATTGATGATTAAAATTATTATTTTACAGTACAGTAGTTATTTGTAAAAGACGTTTATACAGTACTTTTATTTGTTAAACAAATGCTCGGGCCTGAAAAAAGGTTTTGTTCTTTGGTTTCAATGTATTGTAGAGTATTTCCTTATATAATCATTGTTCAAAAAATAAAGGTTACTACTTCACGGATTTCGCCCATCACGGGTTCTTTTCGGAACGGAACCCCCGCGAAAAAAAACGAGAGTTCACTGTAATTCGCGGCGAGAGAGAGCGGGGCCGTTTCAGACATACTCGGCCACCGTCCCAATACTCTCCGGCGATCAGCGTGAGTCGGACAAATACCACTTGACTCGGAATGACTCATTTCCGGATAGAGCTTATTAACAATGCCTTGACCTAGAGGCAGGCGAAATACAGCCACATTCCTTGAATCTGTCATCGGACGAATCGCTCATGTTCTCCCTGAAACCTTGCTTCGTATCGGGTTCTCTCGCTCCTCGCCCGCGCGCACTCTCAGCGAATTAACTTTCAGCGGAATCAGTGCAATACGTCGTACGTTCCTGTTAATTGAATTCCTTGCTTGTGTCATGGGTGATTAATCAGCGCGTTGATGAATAGGCTGCTCTGTTTGCACGTCAAGTTTAAAAGTCTGCTGGTAATTTGAGGCTATAGTGATGGCGATAGGTTATGCATGTCAGCGTACAAGTAGGTAGACTCTTACACATGCTGACAGATGCATTCGCAGTCGCTCACACACACATACAATCACATACACTCGCAGTCGCTCGCACATACACACTCACACACACACGCATACACACAGACACACGCATACACACAGACACATACTCACAGTTGCTCTCTCTCTCACACACACGCACATATAGACACACACACACACCTGCAGTTGCGCTCTCTCTCTCTCTCTCTCTCACACACACACACACACACACACACACACACACACACGCACACACAAACACACACACACACACACCCTCAGAGAGCGAAGGTCTGTTCCTCCCCCGCCCCCTCTCCCCCTCCGCCCCCCACCCCCCTTCCGCCCATAGCCGGCGGCCTCCCTCCCCCCCCCAAAGGGCATATCATTAATCAATGAGCAAACTCGGGGACTCTCAGAGACGGAGGAAAAGTCTTATGATTCCTGGACGCCGGGATGAGGTGGAGCCCTTTGTCGCAGCGAGAGAAAAGGGGGAGCGCTGCGACTGAGTTTGTGACGCCATTGTGAGCCCCCTTTGTCGCGCGATTCTAATTCCAGTTCATTGTTCGTTGTGGACACCGCCGTAGAGGAGGTACGGGCTTCCGGATCCCGTTTCAAGGGCCCGGGCTCGGCGGAGGCTCTCTTCTTCTTCTTCTTCTTCGTCTCTTCCTCTTTCTCTCTCTCTCTCTCCCTTTACCCCTCTCTGTGTCTCTCTCTCTCCCTCCCTTCCTCCCTCTCTCTCTCTCTCTCTCTCTCTCTCTCGCTCTCTCTCTCTCTCTCTCTCTGTCTCTCTCTCTCTCTCTCTCTCTCTCTCTCTCTCTCTCTCTCCTTCCCACCCTCCCTCTCCCTCTCTGCCTCCCCCCCTCTCTCTCTCTCCTTCTCCGTTTTCTCTTATTAAACATATTATGCACCCTATTATCCCAGAAAGTCGATTTCTTTGATTTCTTTAAGGTAGGGTGTGGTCGTTCATTTGGGCAATTTACCCTAAAACCTTCACCTTTTAGGGTTCACGGTCTTTGGTCTTTGGTTTGCAGACATCTATAGGCCCCAAATTCCCCTAAAGTCCTGAAGGGGCGAAAGTTGTTCCGCGGTTCAGTGGACCTTGCCAAGGGTCACCGTGTCAACAAGAACACGGAAGTGAAATACGAAATATAGAAAGAGTATTACGTTGGATTGACTTTCCTTGATCTTCTCAATAAATTTCCTGGTAGATTTATATTTTTTCTGGGACATCATAGAATCCATCGTGCATAGAACCAGTAAATGAATGGGTGTTAAGCAATAAAACGCGTTAGATGCACGCAAGCACTCTGATAAAGTGCATTAATCTTGACGGCAAAATAAGCAGTGATTTCAAGCCGACCTGATACAACTTGACGCCGATTTTTCACCGATTTGGGAAGGCTGAGGCAGATTTATATATTATATGAACAGACCGGACAGTATTTCAGAAGCCCCTGTCTCCTAATGGGCGAAGAAAGTAGCACTGAGTAAATAAAAGAAGAAACTGTCACTTATTACAAGGATACCGAAGGCCTATGGTTCAAGAAGACGAAGCCCCTCCTTCAATCCTTCGTGCATTTTACAGGGTGTCTCGAAATGCGAATGCTTAATGTTAATTTATACAGGGTGGTTGTACTCTGAGAATTTGCAGTCTACGGAAGTCCTTCAGTAAAACCGCACAGTGATAATGATATTACTACTGCTACCGTTGTTCCTTCTACTGCTACTACTACCACTACCACTACTACTACTACTTCTACTACTGGTAGTACTATTACTACTGCTTCTACTACTACTAGTACAGTTACTACTACTGCTACTACTACTTCTACTACTACTACTTCAATTACTACTACTGCTACTAGTACTACTATTGCAATTACTCATACTGCTACTACTATTACTACTACAATTACTCATACTGCTACTACTACTGCTTCTACTACTACTACTACTACAATTACTACTACTGCTACTACTACTACACTACTACTACTGTTACTACTTCTACTACTACTGCTACTGCTACAACTATTACTACTGCTGATATTAAGAAAATACTATTAATATTTTTACCATCATTTTTGTTTTATAAATATTGGCCTTAAACCTCATACTATACTTGTACCAATTGTTATTTAACATGAAAAGTGCAAACTACATTACATTCCAAGCAGCCATCGCTCACTGGGTAATACCTCTGCGACACCCGGCGACAGGAAACAATCATCTAAGCAATATCTCTTCGGCATTTTTTTCTTTCTTTTTCTTTTCGTGACAATCTGAAGGCCCATTACTCCTCAGGTTGTAAAATCTGATGGTGTAAGTGTACCGTGATCTATGTATTGGATTCTTTATAAATATCTTCTCGAGATTTTTATTTTTTTTTCGTTTTATGACAGTCTGAAGGCCCATTATTCCTGGGGTTGTTAAATCTAATGGGGGTAAATGTAACGTGATCTATGTATTAAATTCTTTATAAATATGCTTGTTTTTTTTTCATCACCAATTCGCTTATGAGCTGTTATGTGCCGGTGACATGCAGCCTCAGGGTCGAGGATTGAATGTCGAAGAAAGCTGTCTGGCCACGTGATTAAAAAGGAGAAAAGAAGAAGGAGAGGATGAAGGAGAAGAAGAAGAAGAAGGAGAAGAGGGAGGAGGAGGAGAAGAAGCAGGAGGAGAAGAGAAAGAAGAAGGATGAGGAGAAGGAGAAGGAGAAGAAGAAGAAGAAGAAGAAGGAGAAGGAGGAGGAGGAGGAGGAGAAGAAGCAGGAGGAGGAGAAGAAGAAGAAGGATGAGGAGAAGGAGAAGCAGAAGAAGAAGAAGAAGGAGAAGGAGGAGGAAAAGAAGAAGAAGAAAAAAGAAAAGAAGGAGAAGGAAAAGAAGAAGGAGAAGAAGAAGAAGAAAACTCGAGCACTGTGGTAAAATCTTTTGCCTTCCAGTAGCAACAGAGAAGGTTTTACTGAACCGTCACAGCGCATTTCCTATAGCGAAGCGGCTTCCCTTGAACACGTATGTTTTTTTTTTTCTCTGAGGATTTGCATTCTGTCGTGCTATAGAGGAAGAATACCTGCGCGAGTGTCTGACGGCCATGTTATTGCAGGTGACACTCTTTCCTTTCTTCTCGGGTTCGTCTCCGGTTCGGGTTTGTCGCTGTTTACTAATCTTCGTCTTGCCTTGACTGTATGGTCTGAGCTTCACTGTAGAGGTAATTTTCTTCCTTCTTTCTCCACATTCTTAAGCGTGTCTCAAGAGGCGAAGCTTTAAGCGGAGAAGCTGTTGTTGGAGTGTCCTCGGCAAGTCGTCTCTCGTATTAAAACCTCCTTATCTTCCCGACCATTCGAAGAGGTTCTTGAAAGGTCACTGAGCAATTGCAATACAGGTTTTTTTTTTTTTTTTTTTTTTTTTTTACCGTTGTCTTCCCTCTCTATTTTTTTTTCTTTTTTACCTGTACCGTTGCGTCTTCCCTCTCTAGGCTTTTCTTCTGTGTCAGGTCTTTCCATCCGCGTGCCTCGTCTCGGATCTCTCGGCTTCAATCTCCCCTGCAAGACCGGCTTTACATCATTCTCCTGGCGTTTCTCTCCCTGCTTCCCCCTGCCTGGTCCCCTGTCCGCCGGCGATACCTATTAGGCGAGTAGGTCCAGCATTATTACCAAGTCTATTCTGGAAACTGTTGCTTCTGTGAAACCTCGACCAGGAAGGACTGCTCCCCACCTCTCGCCAATCCTATAATTTTCTAGTCTATTGTGGTACATGCCTGGGGTTTTCATGCTGTATTTTCACTGCTATGCGATAAAAGAAAAATATAAAGAAGAAGAAGAAAAAAAAAACGATTAGAAAAAAATATATGTGCTTCGTTAATTATAATGTTGTCGAGGAAAGGACGTTTAACTGCATAAAATAAAAACAACAACAAAAAAACGTGGATTTGTGTCTTTTATTTTAAATGATTTGTTTATCTTTATCATCATTCATGGTCAATGAATGTTAAATTACCTTTTTTTTATTATGATAATCATTACTATTATCATTATTACTACCATTATCATTTTTATCCTCATCATCACCGTCATCATAATTACAATGTTATCGTCCTTATCTCTCCATCTTTCCCTATATTTCATTCACCTTCGAATTCAAGTAATTTGCTTAAATATTAAAATCCTGTTTAGCAGATTTTCGCACCAGGTGAACCCTTGTCATAAAAGTAACAAACGGCAAAGATAATTCACGGGAATGCCTCGTGAAACAAATTAGAGTGTATTTAGTTTGTTATTTTTGGAATAACTTATAGGAAGCTGCATTCAACTTGAGAGACTTTTAACACACATACACACGCCTATGTAAGTCTCTTTCTCTCTCTCTCTCTGTTCCTTTATATAGTTATATGTATATATGTATATATATATATATATATATATATATATATATATATATATATATATATATATATATATGTATGTATATATATATATATTTGTATATATATATATATATATATATATATATATATATATATATGTATGTATATGTATATATTCACCTTTATATCTATCTATTTATCTATACACTCACACACACACACACACACACACACACACACACACACACACACACACACACACACACACACTCACTCACTCACAAACACACACACACATATGTATATATGTATATGTATGTATATTTACATATATACACACCTAAATATGTATATAAAAGCATATATATGCATTTGTATGTATAAATGTATATATGCATATATAAATGTATATATAAAATCATAAATGCATGCACATATATATATATATATATATATATATATATATATATATATATAAATATATATATATATAAATATATACATATATATATATATATATATATATACATACATATATATATATATATATATATATATATATATATATATATATATATGTATGTATATATATATATATATATATATATATGTATATATATATATATATATATATATATATATACATATATATATATACATACATATATATACACACATATATGTGCGCACACACATACACACACACATACACACGCACACACCCACACACACAACACACACACACACACACACATATATTATATATTCACAATTATACATACATATATACATACATACCTGACGAAAAGTTAGTCCCCTCCGGCCTATTGACTATTTATTTTCCAAAGCTGGATTTAAACACACGTTCTTTGCTCTGCTTGATCGGTGTTTAACCAGCATAAAAGTCTTGGCAGGGATTTAGAGAAGACACACAAAACAATGCTAGATAAATGAAGCCTCTATTAAGCTCACATCGCAACTTTTTAAATTAACAACTAGCGCAGGAGAAAAAAAAAAAAAAAAAAAAAAAAAAAAAAAAAAAAAAAAAAAAAAAAAAAAAAAAATATATATATATATATATATATATATATATATATATATATATATATATATATATATATATATATATATATATATATATATATATATAAGGGGTATGCAGTTCAAATCAGCGTCATTGCGGGAGTGACACGGAGCATTTGTCGAAGCTTAGGGCCAGTTACATAGAGACAAACGCTGATATTCATTTTTTTTTTTTTCCGTTCTTTCTTGCTCTCTCTCTCTCTCTCTCTCTGCGTCTTGTCTTGCCTGTGTTTCTGTCTATTTGTTTTTCTGCCTGTCTGTCTGTCTGTCTCTCCTCCACTTCTCTTCCTCTTTGCCCCCCCGTCTTGTCTGTCTGTCTCTCCTCCACTTCTCTCCCTCTTTGCCCCCTCCCCCGTCTTGTCTGTCTGCTTGTCTTTCTGCCTGTCTCTCCTTCTTTAACCCCCCCCCCCCGTCTTGTCTGTCTATCTCTCCTACACTTCTCTCTCTCTTTGCCCCCCCCCTCGTCTTGTCTGTCTGTCTGTCTGTCTCTCCTACACTTCTCTCCCATTTTGCCCTCCCGTCTTGTCTGTCTGTCTGTCTTTCTGCCTGTCCATCTCTCTGTCTCTCCTCCACTTCTCTCCCTCTTTGCCCCCACCCCTGTCTTTTCTGTCTGTCTGTCTGTTTTTCTGCTTGTCTGTCTGTCTCTCCTCCACTTCTCTCCCTCTTTGCCTCCCCCGTCTTGTCTGTCTGTCTTTCTGCCTGTCTGTCTCTCGTTCTTTACCCCTCCCCCCGTCTTGTCTGTCTGTCTGTCTGTCTCTCCTCCACTTCTCTCCCTCTGTCTGTCTATCTGCCTGTTTATGTCTGTCTCTCCTTCTTTCCCCCCCCCCGTCTTGTCTGTTTGTCTGTCTGCTTGTCTTTCTGCCTGTCTATCTGTCTGTCTCTCCTCCACTTCTCTCCCTCTTCGCCCCCGCCCCCCTCTCCCCTGAAGAACCATCGACCAAGCGACCCGTTTCGCCCCGTCGTGTCGCATACCTCGCCGCTGCTGCAGCCCCACTCCCATGCCTCGCCGTCGAATAGCTACCTGACTCCCCACCGAGGTAATAGCTCCACTTCGCGGCAAATCCCCACTCGCTGCTGAACATAAATCCCCTCGCCTTGCCGTGGCTTAGCCTGCAGTATCACACCTCCGGCCCGAGTCGCATTTCGCTCTCCTTCGGCGCCTTCGTTGTGCTCTCGGTTCGACGGGCTTCCTCCCCACCTGCGCCTAGGGGGTAGGGGAGGGAGGGGTGCTTCTTCCTCCCCACCTGCGCCTAGGGGGTAGGGGAGGGAGGGGTGCTTCTTCCTCCCCACCTGCGCCTAGGGGGTAGGGGAGGGAGGGGTGCTTCTTCCTCCCCACCTGCGCCTAGGGGGTAGGGGAGGGAGGGGTGCTTCTTCCTCCCCACCTGCGCCTAGGGGGTAGGGGAGGGAGGGGGACTTCTTCCTCCCCACCTGCGCCTAGGGGGTAGGGGGGGGGGGGGACTTCTTCCTGCGCCTAGGGGGTAGGGGAGGGAGGGGGACTTCTTCCTCCCCACCTGCGCCTAGGGGGTAGGGGAGGGAGGGGGACTTCTTCCTCCCCACCTGCGCCTAGGGGGTAGGGGAGGGAGGGGGACTTCTTCCTCCCCACCTGCGCCTAGGGGGTAGGGGAGGGAGGGGGACTTCTTCCTCCCCACCTGCGCCTAGGGGGTAGGGGAGGGAGGGGGACTTCTTCCTCCCCACCTGCGCCTAGGGGGTAGGGGAGGGAGGGGGACTTCTTCCTCCCCACCTGCGCCTAGGGGGTAGGGGAGGGAGGGGGACTTCTTCCTCCTCCCCACCTGCGCCTAGGGGGTAGGGGAGGGAGGGGGACTTCTTCCTCCCCACCTGCGCCTAGGGGGTAGGGGAGGGAGGGGGACTTCTTCCTCCCCACCTGCGACTAGGGGATAGGGGAGGGGGGGGAGCTTCTTCCTCCCCACCTGCGCCTAGGGGAGGGGGGAGGGGGGGGCTTCTTCCTCCCCACCTGCGCCTAGGGGAGGGGGGAGGGGGGGGGGCTTCTTCTCCTACCGCGATGGCACCTTATATTCGCGATGGCACCTTATATCCACGCGCGAGAGAGACGTTGGACAGATGGAAGGAAAAGGGACGAGGGATGTAATTGCTTGTACTACATCGGCGAAGGAGAAGGAATTCGGGGAAGATGACGGCGGGGAGAAACGGGAGGAGGAAATGGCAAAGGAGAAGAAGAGAGCTTGTTTGTTCCGTTTGTATGGAGAAAGGAAGTCGTCTATCCCAAAGGCCAGAGTACGCGCGCGCGAGCTACACCTGTGAGCTTCCCCTACTAATATATTCTATTCTTCTTGCTTTCATAAGAATTTGTCTGTCTGTTTGTCTCTCTGTTGTTACCTCTATGTCTCTGTCTCTCTCTCTCTTTCTTTCTTTCTTTCTTTCTCTCTCTCTCTTTTTCTTTCTCTCTCTCTCTCTCTCTCTCTCTCTCTCTCTCTCTCTCTCTCTCTCTCTCTCTCTCTCTCTCTCTCTCTCTCTCTCACTCTCTCTTTCTCTCTCTCTTTCTGTGTGTATGTGTATGTGTGTGTGTTTGTCTGTCTGTCTTTCTATCCGTCTTCCTTTCTCAGCCTTTCTGTCTCTGTGCCTCTCTATCTCTCTCTCGTTTTTTTTTCTCTATATATCTCTTTTTAAGCCTTTCCCTGTCTGTCTGTCTGTCTGTCTGTCTCTTTCTCAGTTTCTCTCTCTCTCTCTGTCTGTCTGTCTCTCTCTCTCTCTCTCTGTCTGTCTGCCTGTCTCTCTCTCTGTCTCTCTCTCTGTCTCTTTCTCAGTCTCTCTGTCTGTCTGTCTGTCTGTCTGTCTGTCTGTCTGTCTGTCTCTCTCTCTCTCTCTCTCTCTCTCTCTCTCTCTCTATCTCTCTCTCTCTCTCACTCACTCTCTCTCTCTCTCTCTGTAAAAAAAA
>NC_091591.1:17595262-17598488 GCF_042767895.1 Penaeus vannamei | reverse complement strand
AATAATAATGATGATGATAATAATAATACTTAGCATCACTACTGAAGGTTATATCACACATAAAAAAATATTACCTCTATTCCATCATTCTCAACATTATTGTTAGTGTTATTACTATTACCATCATTACTGAAATACTTATCTGCATGGCTATTGTTGTTCCGTTGTAGATATCATAATAATCAGACCTTTTCACTGACGTTAGATTATAGGATCTTTTCATTGCCGTTAAATTATAGGACCTTTTCACTGATGTTAAATTATAGGACCTTTACATTAACGTTATAACCTTTTCATTACCGTTAAATTATAGGACTTTTTCATTACTATTAGATTATAGGACCTTTCATTACCGTTAAATTATAGGACCTTTTCACTAACGTTATAGCATAGGACCTTTTCATTAACGTTAAATCATAGGACCTTTTCACTAACGTTATATCATAGAACCCTTTCACTAACGTTAAATCATAGGACCTTTTCCCTGTTATCATCACTGTTGTTATAAATGCACTCGCCCTTCCTTGCAGCTCTGGGAACTGTCAGTGAGGGATGTTCGCCTTTCGGATGCTGGGATCTACGAGTGCCAGATGACGTCACATCCGCCCTCCTCCCTCTTCTTCTATCTCAGGGTCGTAGGTGAGTCTGTGAAGAGAAGGGGAGAGGGGGAGAGAGAGGGGAGAGTAGGGGATAGAGAGGGGGAGGGGGAGAAGGGGGCGAGATGGGATGTGAGGGGGAGAGGGGGGTGAGGTGAGGGAGGGGAGAAGAGGGGAGAGGGGAGGTGAGGGAGAGAGGAGAGAGATGGGGAGAGAGAGGGAGAGAGAGGAAAGAGAGGGGAGAGAGAAGGAGAAGAAGGAGGAGAGAGAGGGAAAAGCAGAAAGGGGGGAGAGATAGGGAGGAGGGAGAGAGAAGAGAGAGAGGGGAGAGAAGGGGAGTGAGGGGGAGAGGGAAGGAGAGAGGGGAGAGAGAGGAAAGAGAAAGAGAGAGAGAGAGAGAGAGAGAGAGAGAAGAGAGAGAAAGAGAGAGAAAGAGAGAGAGAGAGAGAGAGAGAGAGAGAGAGAGAGAGAGAGAGAGAGAGAGAGAGAGAGAGAGAGAGAGAGAGGGATCAAGGGTTTAGACTTTTGACAGCTTTATTGAAACAGCCGTTTATGTCTGAAAAATGAGGCAACTTAAGTTATCCTCCCCCTTCTCAGTAAGTCCCCGCTCGGGCTCATGTCACATACAAAACTCTGGAACATTAAAAGATGAGTTTATGTACAATGTTGAAGGTACAGAAATATAAGCATACAGAGTCAATATCAGGAGAATGATAAAACACTATAAACTTACCTTGATAAGTGACATACAACATACATAACACATGACAAGTTTAAGCATACAGAGTCAATATCAGGAGAATGATAAAACACTATAAACTCACCTTGATAAGTGACATACAACTGACATAACACATGACAAGTTTAAGAATACAGAGTCAATATCAGGAGAATGATAAAACACTATAAACTCACATTGATATATGACATACAACATACATGACACATGACAAATCTGCAACTCACAATTATGCTGATGAAGGAGAAAGCAGTTTAGACTGTCGATTGAAACGTTTGTGTCTCAGAAGAATGCTGTATAACATATAACAGTCAACCTCAACACTGCTCGGGTAATTACAGTCTTAGCAGAAGGAGTAATACCCTGCATAGCGGTACACAGTCACAAGCTACAATTATATCACAGATGTAAAATTGCTATACCCCCTTTAGAATTTCTAACACCCATCATTTTATAGACGTAAAACTGTTCTTTAAAATTTCTAACACCCGCCCATTCCTCCTCCTCCACAAAACGAGTTCAGATACACCAGTTTATCTCTACATATCCGTATATCTAAAACATACGACATTATGATACACAGTCCACCATGCTCTCCTCCACACACACACCCCGCTCTCCTCTCCCGTCCACTCGTTTCAACTCCCAAGGATATTTACACCCAAACCCAATCCCCGAGTGCACACTGTCTTTCCATTTGCCTCGCCAATGAGTGAGGACTGTGTTACATGGAGTGTCTCAAAGTGTCGCTCTCCTCATCCACCTCAACCCTCCTGGTCTCGTCATAGTCTGGTTGTATCCTCTTGATATTGCTCCTTGCCCATTAAGGGGAGAGGGAGAGGAGAGAAGAGAAGAGAAGAGAAGGGAAGGGAAGGGAAGAGAAGAGAGAAGGAGGGAGGGAGGGAGGGAGGGAGGGAGGGAGGGAGAGAGGGAGGAGAGAGAGAGAGAGAGAGAGAGAGAGAGAGAGAGAGAGAGAGAGAGAGAGAGAGAGAGAGAGAGAGAGAGAGAGGGAGAGAGAGAGAGAGAGAGAGAGAGGGAGAGGGAGAGACAGAGACAAAGAAAAAGAGAGAGAGAGAGAGAGAGAGAGATAGAGGCAGAGATAGTAGATAGATAGAGAGAGACAAACAGCATGACAGACAGAAACACAAATAAACAGACAGATAGAACGATTAACGACGTGAGATAACGAATAAATGGGAAAAGAGACAACAAGAGATAGCCCCGAGAGGCGTGGAAGGCCCAGGACACAGCACAATCATAACAGCGACTTGCAGTAATGAAGGATCAACAATTCTGTCCAAAGAAGATAAGGCTCATCTGAATAGTGTTATCGGAGCGCGCAGCTGATATCTATTTTGTCAGTGATTCATCTATCGTTCATTCAGGCGTTTATTTCAAGAAATCAACCCCCACCCCCCCTCCCCTCGAGAGGATGTTAAATGCGGCATAATCCAATGCTTGTTTACTCGTACTCGAAAGAACACGCAGGTGACATCTAGCGAAGGTCGGCTGCAAAGAGGACGAGGTTGACGCATGCGGTTTAAGGAGGACCTCGAGCTGCTAGTGTTTTTTTTCGGGGCGCAAGCAGATTGCATGTATATATGTACACACACACACATACACAAAAACACAAACTTTAACACACGCGCGCGCACGTACAAACACACATACACACAAACATTTACACACGCGCGCGCGCATATATGTATATATGTAAATGAATATGTATGTGTGTATGTATACATACATGCATACATATATACATACATACACACACACACACACACACACACACACACACACACACACACACACACACACACACACACACACACACACACACGCATGCACACACTCACAAATATATATATATATATATATATATATATAT
>NC_091591.1:17582762-17587762 GCF_042767895.1 Penaeus vannamei | reverse complement strand
CACACACACACTTAGACACACTCATACTTATACACACACACACTCTCTCTCTCGCACACACATATATTCACACACACACACGTTTATCTAACACACACACACACACACTTAGACACACTCTCTGTCTCACGCACACATATATTCACACACACACACACACACTCTCTCACATATATCCACACACACACACACACGCTTATCTATCTAACACACACACAGAAAGAGGGCGTCACAGGGAGTCTTTCATCCATCCTTACACTGACATACCAACACGTTGCCTTTTAATCCGTATGTTCGCTGCTGTGTTACGAGACTCCTGGACATGTTGCTGGGCCCTTGTGCACCTTGCCTGCTCCTCGGTCCACCGCCCTCGCTCTCCTGTATCCAGTCGTCGTAATAGGATGTGGATACTTGGATATTCCGTTATCATAATTCCTAAAATTCACTAAAGTTATCTGCTGACCAGAATATTTTTTTTCTCAGATCTATCTCCCTCTTTGATGACAAACGATCATATGGTAGAGTAGGCGAATTATCTTGTCTAGCCGCTGACTCGGTCGAAATTTAAAACTACGATTTAGGATCATATATAAATGTATACATACATACACACACACACACACACACACACACACACACACACACACACACACACACACACACACACACACACACACACACATATATATATAATATATATATATATATATATATATATATATATATATATATATATATATATATATTTTTTTTTTTTTTTTTTATTTTTATTTTTTTTTTTTTTTTTTGTTGTTTTTTTTTTTCTTTTTCTTATTTTCTTGTTTTTTAAACCTTGCATCCGGTTATGGTATTTCCGGTTCTACGTCTCTTCATTTCATATTCCTCTTTATTTGACTTCTATTACCTGATGATCTCCATATCTCTTGCAACGGCGTGAGCTAATGTGCACCTGGATTTTCTCGCCCTTTTTGCAATCCGATATTTTCTTGCAAATGCTAAATATCCCTTTCTTTGCCGTTTCCATTATTCCGAGAACGAAGGAATAGAAGTTCAGGCATTATTGCACCAAGTCCTGACATATATGCTGACAAGAGTTGGTAAACATACTTATACGAACGTGTGTTTGCTTGTCGTATGGAGATCTGCTATAGACATGGATTTACCTTTATACACCCATGAATGCACGGGAAAACACTCAAACACGCACAGACACACACACACACACACACACACACACACACACACACACACACACACACTCACATACACACTCACACACACACACACGCACACGCACACACGCACACACACACACACACACACACACACACACACACACACACACACACACACACACACACACACACACACACACACACACACACACATTCATAAATAAACACACAGTGAAGCATATACATATTTTCTAACCGTATAAATATGTCATCACACATATCCGTAAATAGACTGAGGATCCAAATGCATGAAATATTGAATGAGAGAAGAAAACCAACTCTTTTAAAATGCATGAATGTTTTTAACAATATCTGCAGGAGCTCAACTATATCTACAAATTCCTATATTCGTCTTTACTTTTAATAATTTGAAATGAATGAAGGATGTATGTATGTGTACACATTCATATTGTCTATATATACTATTTCACACACACACATATGTGAACATAGGGAGGGAGAGAGAGAGAGAGAGAGAGAGAGAGAGAGAGAGAGAGAGAGAGAGAGAGAGAGAGAGAGAGAGAGAGAGAGAGAGAGAGAGAGAGAGGAAGAGGGAGAAAGAGGGAGAGGTAGATAGATAGAGAAGGAGAGGGAGAGAGCGAGCGATATATATATATATATATATATATATATATATATATATATATATATATATATATATATATATATATATATATATATATATATATATATAAACACAAACACACACATTTAAATAAGCTTGCACGCAGACATAAGAAAGGCATCTGTGTATGTCAGTTCATATATTCTTTAGATTCGCTAATATTTGTCTAAATAGAATGTAAAACAATTTTGGAATAAACAACAAGCTTTAGAAATAAATAAAAGAAAGGAGAGCACTCTGCGATGACGTCAGAAGTGTAATTTCAAGAGAAGCATATTAATTAAACCCATTTTTTATTATTATTCATTCAGCTTTACTAATTCATATTTTCTTTTTTTATGTCACATTATCCATCCAATCAACCTTTTGAAGGCATTTAATCCCACACAAAGTAGTCTCGATGGCTTTATATCAGAGTAAATCCAACTCTAATTATGCGAGAGAACTTGCAGAAGAAACCGGCCGAACGGTTTCTGAACTCCCAGGCGGGTTTAATCAGGCTCCATTAGGCCTTGGGATCTCTCTCTCTCTCTCTCTTTGTCTGTCTGTCTCTGTCTGTCTGTCTGTCTGTCTCTCTCTCTTCTCTTTCTTTCTCTCACTCTCTTCTCTTTCTTTCTCTCTCTCTCGTCTCTTTCTTTCTTTCTCTCTCTTCTCTTTCTTTCTCACTTCTTTCTCCCTCTCTTCTTTTTCTTTCTCTCTCTTCTCTTTCTTTCTCACTCTCTTCTCTTTCTTTCTTTCTCTCTCTCACTCTTCTCTTTCCTTCTTTCTTTCACTCTCTTCTCTTTGTTTGTTTCTCTCTCTCTCTCTCTCTCTCTCTCTCTCTCTCTCTCTCCTCCCGCAAGATAATCCTAATATTAATTTATATTATACGTTATAGAATCTCTACATGCTTCGTGTTCTATATATATATATATATATATATATATATATATATATATAAATAATTATATATATATATATATATATATATATATATATATATATATATATATATATATATATATATATATATATATATAACATTTGTATTGATGGAATTTCTTATATTTTGTGAATTATTGTCAATACGTATCACGTTGCAAAAAGAAAGAAAAAATTAGTAATGGCTCTCTCTATCCCTGAAATTCCTAGTATTTCTTTACTATAAAGCAAATCAAACATTTTCCGGAATTCTTTCCTTGTATACTACAACTTGGAAAGGAAGAAAAATATAACATTTACTAGTAGCAATTTTATCCATTCCAAAAACTCCCTCTTTTGACACTGTCGTTACATTTTATACTAAAGGCAAATCAACTGATGTTTTATGTTTTCCTATTGCAACATATCACCCTCCGCAAGGCCCAGACCAAGAGCCTCATTCATTGCTGTCAGCAGATTAAAACACGCAGGCAAGAATATATTTAAAAAGCCTCCTGTAGCAGCTTAAACGGTCCAGCCTAAGTAGGTCCACAGGCCTATAGAAGAAAGACAAATGTATATGAAAGTAGTGACTATCAAAATCAGATTTTTCGTCTATTCCAGCAGCCCGGCCGGTAATTCTCATTCACCTCAACCCATATATCGTTAATTGAATAATGAAATCCGTTCTACTATCTGACAGTGAACGAAGGAACAGGCAATGAGCTAATGGGCGTGCGTAGTCTCTAATCCAATCAAGCACATGACAAATCAGCAAATAATGACAATGATAAAAATACGTATAATAAGTCTCTCTCCCCTCTGTACAGGGCACCAAGCAATGACCATTATGCATTTTACTCGTAGAAGCTTAAATGGTGATTCAAAGAGTACTAGACTGCCTTTGGAAACACGCACTTTCATTCGACGAAGCCCAAGGACACGCACCCTTCCCTCATCTCCACGACAACACTAAATGTAGATTATTATAAAAGCCATGAATAAATATAAAGCCTAATCCCTTTTTCTCTTCTCTCTATCGCAGAAGCCCAAGCGGTGATCCAGGGAGAGCCCGACGTGCACGTGCACACCGGCGTGAGTCTGAAGCTGCACTGCACCGTCGAACTGGCCACGGAGCCTCCTCTCTACATCTTCTGGTTCCATAACGACAGTATGATCAATTACGCGCCCAAACGGCCACTCAAGGTCATGAAGCACAACTTCGGTAGTTCCCTCATCATCAACAACGTCACGTGGGACGACGCTGGTTCCTACCGCTGCGAACCACACAAGGCCAAAGCTGCGAACCTCACTCTGCACGTGGTGGAAGGTGAGGGAGGTTCTGTTCTCACGTTTCGAGAGAGATTAGGACTCATCTTCAGGTGTTTAAATAAAGAATCATGTGGTTCTGGTGATATTTTCACGCCTGAAGAGGAGTCTGATCTTACTCGAAAAGTCACAGTGAGATGGTTATGCCTTAGTACTCTTAGTGTATTACTAAGTGGTTTGCAGGCTATGCCTTCGTACACGAGTTACTGTGCCATTCTTAAAATTTCTTATTGGACCATCTCGTGGTGCTTGTTATTAATCAAGGGTAATTTTGGGGATGCTCTGACTTAGCTCCTATTAAAGATCATCGCTGTTACCTTATTAACATTATATAATAAGGCTAATGTTATAAGGACAGTAATGAAAGCAAGCGAATATAATGATACGGATAATAGTTGCTAAGGTAGCATTAGAGGGTATCAAATGATTGTTCTAATGGTCAGTGATATTATTCAAGACATTAGGCAGTTGGCAGGTAAGAAAATCGATAGTGACTGTGAAAGTATTAGCGAGAATAGCTGTAATAAACATACTACACGATGAAATATTTGAACACCCAAATGCTAAATACAAATAAAAATACCGTTTTAAATGATGAATAATAATTTCAATAATACTGTATGAAATATACTTAGGAATCTTGTAAAGTTACTATATACTTATTTATTCACTTCCTCGGGTAAAAGAGGACTAATTTTATTTTTCTGAATGCAAATCAGAATCAGGTGGAAAGTAAAGGAACATAAAATTCATATAGATGATGTAACTCTTAGATAATAATTAGAAATAATGATATCGAAATATCAAGAAAAGTAATGATAGTAGTGAAAATTATAATTATAGTAATTATATTAATAGCAATAATAATTATGCTAATAGTGATAATGATAATGATGGTAATGATAATAACA
>NC_091591.1:17542762-17552762 GCF_042767895.1 Penaeus vannamei | reverse complement strand
GACCTGGCTCCCTCCTCCCCCGACCTGGCTCCCTCCTCCCCCGACCTGGCTCCCTCCTCCCCCGACCTGGCTCCCTCCTCCCCCGACCTGGCTCCCTCCTCCCTCCTCCCCCTCCCCCGACCTGGCTCCCTCCTCCCCCGACCTGGCTCCGTCTCAAGGATCCCGGAAGAATCCTTTCAGGAGTGCATGTAAGCGTGGCAGAGTAGGATGAGAAAGTGCACTAGAAAACTCCTATTGTGAAGTTTGGGTCTGAAATAAATTTGTGTGTGTGTGTGCGTATGTGTGTATGTGTGTGTGTGTGTGTGTGTGTGTGTGTGTGTGTGTATGTATGTATGTATGAGTGTGTATGTATGTGTTTGTTTGTACATATAAGTCTGACCGATGATTTGCGAATATAAGCTTTTTGAGTCTATCCAAACAGAAAAAAACTGAGCTTAGCGTTAAATAGATAATCACACAGATTCATTTATCATTTTTTTCTGCATGAGGCCATTAATCATGCACAGAGCTAATGGCTGCATCAAAGTAGAAAACAAAATCATTCGATTCACTTACATTTCTCGAAAC
This sequence comes from Penaeus vannamei, assembly GCF_042767895.1. Lineage (NCBI taxonomy): Eukaryota > Metazoa > Arthropoda > Malacostraca > Decapoda > Penaeidae > Penaeus > Penaeus vannamei. The sequence goes on along the minus strand of NC_091591.1, from coordinate 17,552,195 downwards.
CATTCGAACAGCAACGCGTCTCATTATGCATAAACACACACCTAAAAAAAAAAAAAAAAAAAAAAAAAAATCATTCTCTTAACATGATTAAATATCTAATTACCAATTACAAATTCATCAGGTATCAATTAACTTCCAGCGAGTGAGGAAAATGATTCAGTGCTCGTCTCTGTCCGGTATTGCTTTCCTCAGATCGGATAGATTAACTGAAGATTAGCTTGTCTCTCAACGTGAACGGCTCTCGTACACCGGGCGTCTGTATTAATTCCGATTACAGTTCCACGGGTTCTGTGCTGAAGGCGGTGCTACTCTCTCTCTCTCTAATTGCTACTCACTATTTTAGGAAAGCGTCGTGAATGCAGTGAGAAACGTTTTTTTTCTAAAACGTTGTGAATGTAGTGATAAACGTTTTTTTTCTAAAGCGTCGTGAATTCAGCAATAAATGTTTTTTTTTTTTCTAAAACGTAGTGAGTGCAGTGAGAAACGTTTTTTTTCTAAAACGTTGTGTGCCGTGAGAAACGTTTTTTTTTCTTTCTAAAACGCCGTGAATGCACTTAGAAAAGTTTTTTTTTCTTTCTAAACCGTCGTGAATGCAGTGAGAAACGTTTTATTTTCTTTCTCAAACGTCGTGAATGTACTGCGAAACGTTTTTTATTTTTCTAAAACGTTGTGAATGTAGTGATAAACGTTTTTTTTCTTTCTAAAACGTCGTGAATGCAGTGAAAAACGCTTTTCTCCATTCTAAAATGTATATTAATCAAATGGGGAGTAGAAGAAAAAAATAAGATTGAAGAAGATGATGGTGAAGAAGGTGAAGAAGATGAAGAAGATGAAAAGAGAGAGAGAGAGAGAGAGAGAGAGAGAGAGACAGAGACAGAGACAGAGACAGAGACAGAGACAGAGACAGAGACAGAGACAGAGACAGAGACAGAGACAGAGACAGAGACAGAGACAGACAGAGAGAGAAAGAGAAAGAGACAGAGACAGAGACAGAGACAGAGACAGAGACAGAGACAGAGACAGAGACAGAGACAGAGACAGAGACAGAGACAGACAGACAGAGAGAGAGAGAGAGAGAGAGAGAGAGAGAGAGAGACAGAGACAGAGACAGAGACAGAGACAGAGACAGAGACAGAGACAGAGACAGAGACAGAGACAGAGACAGAGACAGAGACAGAGACAGAGACAGAGACAGACAGACAGAGAGAGAGAGAGAGAGAGAGAGAGAGAGAGACAGAGACAGAGACAGAGACAGAGACAGAGACAGAGACAGAGACAGAGACAGAGACAGAGACAGAGACAGACAGAGAGAAACAGTGAGAGAGACAGAGACAGAGACAGAGACAGAGACAGAGACAGAGACAGAGACAGAGACAGAGACAGAGACAGAGACAGAGACAGAGACAGAGACAGAGACAGAGACAGACAGACAGAGAGAGAGAGAGAGAGAGAGAGAGAGAGAGAGAGACAGAGACAGAGACAGAGACAGAGACAGAGACAGAGACAGAGACAGAGACAGACAGACAGAGAGATAGATAGATAGATAGATAGATAGATAGATAGATAGATAGATAGATAGATAGATAGATAGAGAGAGAGAGAGAGAGAGAAAACAGATCCATATACCCGGCAAACAGCGTAGTGGGCTGTAACAGCAGAAGATACAGGACATTGTTAGACGGTACTCTGGCTGTCTGAGAGCACGACGCGACCGTTGCCCTATTGTAGTGAGGAGGAGAAGCAACAGAGAAGAAAATGATAATAATAGGAGGAAAACGAGGGAGTAGAAGGTGCAAAAGGAGTATGAGCAGGAGGAGGAGGAAGAAGAATATGATGGAAAAAAAAATGCAAAAAATGAAAAAAAGATGTGACAGATTTGAGAGAAGAAGAGAGAGAGAGAGAAAAAAAGAAAAATGATGAAGGAGTGGAGGCATATTTTGAGGAGAAGAAAGAGACTGAGTAAGAAGGAGAGGAAGAAGAGGAGGTGGAGAAAGAGACTGAATAAGAAGGAGAGGAGGAAGAGGAGGTGGAGGAGAAAGGAAAGGTGGGAGAAGAGGAAAAGGAGGAGGAGAAAGAGTTGTAGGAAGAGGTAAAGGAGGGGGAGGAGGGGGAGGGGAAGGCATATTCTGAGGAGGATCAAAAAGAAGAGAAGCAAAGAGGAGAGGAGAGGGGAGGAGGAAGAGGAGGGAGAGAATGAGCAGGATGAAGATGTAAATAAGAAAGACGAAGATGAGGAGGAGTAGGAGGAAGAGATGGAGGAGGAAGAGGAGGATAAGAAGAAGAAAGAGGGGAAGGAGAAGAAAGAGGAAAAGAATGATGATGAGGGGAGGGAAGAGGAAGAAGAGAAGGAGGATGAAGAAGAGGAGGAAAAGGAAAAAGAGCATTGGGGAAAGAGGAGGAGGAGGACGGAAATGATGATGAGGAGAAGGAGGAGCAGGAGGAGTAGGAGAAGGAAAAAGAGAAAACGGAAGAGGAGGAGAAGCAGGAGTTTTAAGAGCAGGAAGAGGAGGAGAAGGAGGAGCAAAAGGAGAGGGATGAGATGGAGAAATAGGTTTAGGAGGAGGAGGAGAAAAAGGAGGAGGAAACGGAAGAAGAGGAAGAGGAGAAGAAAAAGGAGGAAGAGGAGAAGGAGGAGGAGGAGGAAGATGAGGAAGATGAGAAAGAGGAGGAAGAGGAAGAGGAGAAGGAGAAGAAGGAGGATTAGAAGGATGGTGATGAGGAGGAGAAGGAGGAGGAGGGGGAGAAAGAGGAGAAGGAAACGGAAGAAGAGGAAGAGGAGAAGGTTTAGGAGGAAGAGGAGAAGGTTTAGAAGGAAGAGGAGAAGGAGGAAGAGGAGGAGAAGGAGGAAGATGAGAAAGAGGAGGAATAGGAGGAGGACTAGAAGGAGAAAAAGGAGGATTAGAAGAATGGTGATGATGAGGAGAATGATGATGATGAGGATTGGGAGAAGGAGAAGTAGGAAACGGAAGAAAATAAAGAGAAGAAGGTTTAGGAGAAGAATTCTAAGGAGGAGCAGAAGGAGAAGGAAGAGAAGGAAGAACCAGAAGAAGAGAAACAGGATATTAGTACTGATTAAAGTCGTTCCAACCAATATACACACGCGCAGTCTGACACACGTAAATAGGAAAGCTGGACCTCTTGGGAACAAAAGCTCTCCTAAGAAGACTTCTTCATGTATGACATATGAGTGTGTATTTGCAGCTTTTAGTACATTTTATGCCACTTGCAGGCGGGATGGAGGAGGGGGGGGGGACGAGGAAGGGGAAGGGGAGGAATAATGATGATGATAAGTGGGAAACGAAGAGGAAGAGGAAGGAGAGGAATAATAAGGATAATAAGAGGAAAAGAGGATAATAAAGATAATAATGAGAGGAAAAGGAGGAGGGAGGAGAGGATTAATAATAATAATAGTAAGAAGAAGAGGAAGAGGAAGAGGAAGGGGAGGAATGATGATGATAATAATAAAAGGAAAAGGAGGAGGAGGGGGGGAATAATAATCATAATAATAAGAGGAAAAGGGGGGGGGATAATACTTATAATAATAATAATAAGAGGAAAAGGGGGGGGGGGGAGGGAAGTGGAGTAGAAAGTGCAGGAGGAGGAGAAGGAGGAATAATAAGTTGAAAAAAAAATGCAAAAAAAAAAAAAAAACAAAAAAAAAAACAGATTTCAGATATGAAGGAGAGATAAAAAAAACGAGAAGAAATAAAGGAAAAATAAAGAGGAAACCAAAAAAGAAAAACATAAAATGAGAATAATAAAAAAAGGAAGCAGGCGGCTTACAGAAGAGAAGAATAAGGAAGAGCCAGAGGAGGAGAAGGAGGAGAAAGAGAAGAATAAAAGAAACAAAAAGATCAAGAAAGAGCAGCAAGTACACAGAAAGAGCAAGCCAGCAGTCGGCTTAAGGAAGAGGAGAAGAGAAGAAAAGGAGGAGGAGGAAGAGGAGGTGGAGAAGGAGGAGGAAGAGGAGGCGGTAGAGGAGGAAGAGGAGGAAGCAGATGGAGGAGGAGAAGAAGAGAAGAAAAAGAGGAGGAGTGGATGGAGGAGGAGGAGGAAGAGGAGGCAGCGGAGGAGGAGGTGAGGAGGAGCGGAAAGGAGGAAGAGGAGAAGAGTAGAAAAGGAGGAGGAGGCGGAGTAGAAGGAGGAAGAGGAGGAGCGGATGGAGGAGGAGGAAGTGAGGAGGAGCGGATGGAGGAGGAGGAGGGGGAGGAATGGAAGGAGGAGTAGGAGCATGAGTCGGAGGGGTAAGGAAAGGGAGCAGGAGGAGGTTGAGGAGTCAGAAGTAGAAGAGGAGGCGAAGGAGAAGAAGAGGAAGAAGAAGAAAAAGACGAATAAGAAGAAAAAAACGAAGAAGAAGAAGAAGAAAAATAAAAAGATGAAAGAAAGAAGAAAAAAACGAAGTAGAAAAAGAAGGAGGAGGCGAAGGCGAAGAACAAGAAGAAGAAAAAGAAAAAGAAGAAGAAGAAGAAGCAGGCGAAGAAGAAGAAAAAGAAAGAAAAAGAAGAAAAAGAAGAAGAAGAAGAAGAAGGCGAAGACGAGGAAGAAGAAGAAGGAGAAGGAGGAGAAGGAAGAGGAGGAGTCTCAGCCTCCGAGATAATGACCAGCTCCATTCTGGCGAAAGAGCAGCGCCGTTGTCAACGAGTGGCCGACGCTCCCTCATTAACAACGAGTGGCGGACCCTGGCGACACACGGGCGCACTCACACGCACACGCACGCACACACACGCACATGCATAGGCTCATAAGGACGGGGGCATGTACGTGCGTGTGTTAGTACGTATTCGGGCACAAATGTCCAGATACACGCACACATACATACATAAACACACATACATATATACGTAAACACACATACATACATGCACACATCCACACACACATACATATACAAACACACACACACACACACACACACACACACACACACACACGTGCGCTCACGTACAACCAAAAAAAAAAAAAAGTTAATCTGCGCTTAACTTTTAATCCTTATTATCATTATTATTGTTATAAAGCAATTACATTGGGATTTAAGCCAATCTCTTTAAGCATTCGTATAACTATTATTATCATTATCAATAATGAAATAATAAGAATGGTATTAATAATAATGATGACAATGATAATAATAATGACAATAACCATAAGAATGATAACAGTAATAATAATAATGATAATTATAATAATGATAATAATAGTAATAATAATAATGGTGATATTATAATAGTGATGATGATGATAATAATCATAATGATAACAGCAATAAAAATAATGATATCAATAATAATGATAATACAAATAATAGAAAATAGTTATAGTAATGGCAATGGAAATAATGATAGTAATAATAAAATACAGTTAAAGAAATAATAACAATAATACATGTAGGAACAATGATAATGATAATATCAATGACAATAATGATAACAATGAAAATAATATGATTTTTACTATATTGTTATTGTTACTATCATTAGAAGCAGCAGTAGCAGTGTTACCATTATTAATCATGATAATAGTAATCGCAATGATAATGACCAATAATGATAATACTAAAAGATGATGCTAATAAAAACAATTATATTAGTAATTATGATAACAATAACAACGGTATAGAATAACAGCATAAAAATTATGATAATAATATTAATAAAAATAATAACAAAGATGATAATGATAATAATACAGATGATAATATAATACTGATAATAATGATAATGGTGACGATGATAATACTAATAATGGTAATGATAATGACACGTGATAACAATAATAGTAGTAATAATATTACATGTATTGCTATTAGTATCAGTCTTATTGTCATTACTATTATCATTTTCTTTCATCAGTATCAGAAATTTTATTATCAAAGTCATAATTGCTGTTCTTACTGAATCATCATTTTGATGAATATCACCATTATTATCGATATCTTCATCATAATTGCTATTATCGTTATTATCATCATCATTATTTTTATCATTAATATTATCATCATCATCATCATAATGGCGATAATAAAAATAATAACAAAAATCATCATAATTATTTTCATTATCATTATCATCATCAGTATCATCATCACATTTATCACTATCGTCATAATTAGTAGTATTACTATTTTCTCTCAGAATAATTTTGATAATAATGATAGTGATTATCATTATTAATATTTCTATAATTGATAACATGGGAAACAGGAGGGAGTTGAAGAAAGGGGGGTTGGGTAGGGGTTAGGAGGGGGAGGTGGGGGAGAGGGAGGTCGGAGAGAAAGGGGTTTGAGGGAAGGGGGGGGGGGGAGGGCGAGGGAAGTGAATGGGGGTAAGCCTTAGAGTGTGATGAGAGCACACACACACACATACACACACACACGCGCACACACACACGCACACACACACACACACACACACACGCACAAACACACACACACACACACACACACAAACACACACACACACACACACACGCACGCACAAACACACACACACACACACACACACACACACACACACACACACACACACACAAACACACACACACACACACACACACACACACACACACACACACACACACACACACACACACACACACACATATGCGTACACGAGAGTTAGATTCTGAGACGCAGGTGAGATCCAACGCAACTTGAGCTCAATTATACAAAACATGGACGTCTTGAGCTCGAGAGAGGGTGTCCAGTTTCCTTTTTCTCTTTTCTCCCTTCCACCGTGTCCAATTTTGTACACATAATTCGTTTCGTTTTCAATTCTTAAGAAGTCTAAGCATAATTTTTCATCTGCGAATATTAGAATCTCTTCACATGATCCATCCATATCCGTCTATCCATATTTTCCATCTGCGAATATTAGAATCTCTTCACATGATCCATCCATATCCGTCTATCCATATTTTCCATCTGGCAATGTTAGAATCCCTTCACATGATCCATCCTTATCCGTCTATCCATATTTTCCATCTGGCAATGTTAGATTCCCTTCACATGATCCATCCATATCCGTCTATCCATATTTTCCATCTGGCGATATTAGAATCCCTTCACATGATCCATCCATATCCGTCTATCCATATTTTCCATCTGCGAATAGTAGAGTCCCTTCACATGATCCATCCATATCCGTCTATCCATATTTTCCATCTGCGAATATCAGAATCCCTTCACATGATCCATCCATATCCGTCTATCCATATTTTCCATCTGGCAATGTTAGATTCCCTTCACATGATCCATCCATATCCGTCTATCCATATTTTCCATCTGCGAAGATTAGATTCCCTTCACATGATCCATCCATATCCGTCTATCCATATTTTCCATCTGGCAATGTCAGAATCCCTTCACACGATCCATCCATATCTGTCTATCCATATTTTCCATCTGGCAATGTTAGATTCCCTTCACATGATCCATCCATATCCGTCTATCCATATTTTCCAACTGCGAACATCAGAATCCCTTCACATGATCCATCCATATCCGTCTATCCATATTTTCCATCTGGCAATGTTAGATTCCCTTCACATGATCCATCCATATCCGTCTATCCATATTTTCCATCTGGCAATGTTAGAATCCCTTCACATGATCCATCCATATCCGTCTATCCATATTTTCCATCTGCGAATAGAAGAATCCCTTCACATGATCCATCCATATCCGTCTATCCATATTTTCCATCTGGCAATGTTAGAATCCCTTCACATGATCCATCCATATCCGTCTATCCATATTTTCCATCTGGCAATGTTAGAATCCCTTCACATGATCCATCCATATCCGTCTATCCATATTTTCCATCTGGCAATGTTAGAATCCCTTCACATGATCCATCCATATCCGTCTATCCATATTTTCCATCTGCGAATATTAGCATCCCTTCACATGATCCATCCATATCCGTCTATCCATATTTTCCATCTGGCAATGTTAGATTCCCTTCACATGATCCATCCATATCCGTCTATCCATATTTTCCATCTGCGAATAGTAGAATCCCTTCACATGATCCATCCATATCCGTCTATCCATATTTTCCATCTGCGAATATCAGAATCCCTTCACATGATCCATCCATATCCGTCTATCCATATTTTCCATCTGCGAATAACAGATTCCCTTCACATGATCCATCCATATCCGTCTATCCATATTTTCCATCTGCGAATATCAGAATCCCTTCACATGATCCATCCATATCCGTCTATCCATATTTTCCATCTGGCAATGTTAGAATCCCTTCACATGATCCATCCATATCCGTCTATCCATATTTTCCATCTGGCAATGTTAGAATCCCTTCACATGATCCATCCATATCCGTCTATCCATATTTTCCATCTGCGAATAGTAGAATCCCTTCACATGATCCATCCATATCCGTCTATCCATATTTTCCATCTGGCAATGTTAGAATCCCTTCACATGATCCATCCATATCCGTCTATCCATATTTTCCATCTGCGAATATTAGAATCTCTTCACATGATCCATCCATATCCGTCTATCCATATTTTCCATCTGGCGATATTAGAATCCCTTCACATGATCCATCCATATCCGTCTATCCATATTTTCCATCTGGCAATGTTAGAATCCCTTCACATGATCCATCCATATCCGTCTATCCATATTTTCCATCTGGCAATGTTAGAATCCCTTCACATGATCCATCCATATCCGTCTATCCATATTTTCCATCTGCGAATATCAGAATCCCTTCACATGATCCATCCATATCCGTCTATCCATATTTTCCACCTGCGAATATTAGAATCCCTTCATATGATCCATCCATATCCGTCTATCCATATTTTCCATCTGGCAATGTCAGAATCCCTTCACATGATACGTCTCTCGTCTGAACTGAATGGTATCCCTGCCTACTTTCTCTCAAAAAGATTAATTTCATTTAGAATAGATATTTTTAATAGAAAATATGGACCTTAGATTTTTTTTTTCAAATAAAGAAGAACAGAGTCTAGCTAAGCTTATGTTTTTTTTCTTCTTGGAAGTATCATTCCAAATTAGGGTTTGTATATATCTTTAAGTTTGATTTCGTATCATGTTTTGTATTTCTTGAAAGATGTTTAGTCCTCTTTACGGCACTTTTATCATAAAATCATATTTGATATAATAATGACAATTATTATTATTATTATTTTTTTAAGTATGATTCCGTATCACGTTTTGAATCTCCTGAGAGAATTCTAATCCCTTTTATGACACACCAGCTGTAAAATCTTATTTGGTATTATGGTATTATTTCAAAGATTATTCCATATCACTTTTTGTACCTTGGAGAGCATTCCAATCTATTTTATGACACTCTAGTTACAGAACCTTACTTAATAACAAAGTAATTATTGTATGATGTTTTTACCCGTACTTCCTGCCATTGTCTCCCTCAACGTC
>NC_091591.1:17517762-17522762 GCF_042767895.1 Penaeus vannamei | reverse complement strand
GTGTGTGTGTGTGTGTGTGTGTGTGTGTGTATGTGTGTGTGTGTGTGTGTGTGTGTGCTTGTGTGACTGTAATTGTATGAATATGGGTCTATTCATCCACATATTTGCTTATTGTTAAAATTGAACGTAAATTCATCCATCCATATCTACCAACAAGACTTAATTAACAATTTGCTTTACATACAAAAAAGAAGAAAAAAAGAAAAAGAAAAAATAAGAAGAAAAAGAAAAAGAAATAGAAGAAAAAAAGAAAAGAAAAAGAAAAAGAAGAAGAAAGAGAAAAAGAAATAAAAATACGTCAAGGAACACCAACGGTTCGATCTCCTGCGTCCCTCAAACCATCGACTGCACGCTTTGAGGTCCCGAAGCCGAAGCCTGAGCCGTAAAGAGGACGATGGGATTGGAACACGCCCGTAGGTTCTCCAGTCGTCAGGTTCTCAGTCATCGGAAGGAGAGGGAAACGAGCGGGTCACTGCGAATTTCTTCCCGACGCTCACGAAATCGCCGCTTTTATTCTCTACTCTTGTCACTTTTCCTTTCTCGGTCATTTAGGGAGAGAGGGGAGGTAGAGAGAGAGAGAGAGGGGGGGGGAGGAAGGTAGAGGAGGGAGACTGGGAGAGAGAGAGAGGGAGAGAGAGGTAGAGGAGGAGGGAAGGTTGAGGAGGGAGACAGGGAGAGAGAGAGAGGGGCAGAGAGAGAGAGGGGCACAGAGAGAGAGAAAGAGAGAGAGAGAGAGAGAGAGAGAGAGAGAGAGAGAGAGAGAGAGAGAGAGAGAGAGAGAGAGAGAGAGAGAGAGAGAGAGAGAGAGAGAGAGAGGGCAAAGAGGGCAAAGAGAGAGGGAGAGAGAATGAGAGAGAGAGAGAGAGAGAGAGAGAGAGAGAGAGAGAGAGAGAGAGAGAGAGAGAGAGAGAGAGAGAGAGAGAGAGAGAGAGAGAGAGAGGGGGGCAAAGAGAGAGAGGGAGAGAGAGAGAGAGAGAGAGAGAGAGAGAGAGAGAGAGAGAGAGAGAGAGAGAGAGAGAGAGAGAGAGAGAGAGAGAGAGAGAGAGAGAGAGAGAAAGAGAGAGAGAGAGAGCGGAAGATAAGAGAAGAGGAGATAACACACACATACGCACATACAAACACACATATATATGTCTGGCAGGAACAGGCAATCTTGGTAGCGGTGAAGGCCTCAGCAGACGTCTTGGTAACTCTAACATTTATTGACATGGGAGAAACACAGCTTTTGGACAGAGGTTTAGTCCGTCCAGGAATCTATAGGCTGTCTCTCCGTCACTCACAGACGACCCTCTTATATACAGGTTTGTTTTGGGTATTGACAAGGGTTCGCGTCACACCAGGAAGGGGAGAGAGAGGAAGAATATGCGCGAGTGTAAACAAAGTGACGTCACGAACCAAAGGGCCTACGTGTTGTCGGATTCGCTAGGTGCTGGGTGTTGACATAGGTATGTGGGTGGTGTACTTGTGTAAGCTTGTGTAATTTCGTAAGGTAATTAAATGTGACTGTGGCGACGGATTAAAGGGGGGTTAATGGGTGAGGTGTTTGTATAGGTGTAAGATGCTAAGAGGTCTATAGGGAAGGGTTGAGGGCGTTTACTAATAAGGGCAGCGCGACCATTACAGTGTGTGTGTCTGTGTGCATCACTATAGATATATATACATACACACTTATTCACTCACTCACTCACACGCACACACACACACACACACACACACACACACACACACACACACACACACACACACACACACACACACACACACACACATACACACACACACACAGAGCGACAAAGAAACAGAGTGAGCGACAGACAGAAAGAGAGCGACAGAGACACAGAGAGTTACAGAGAAACAGAAAGTGATAGAGAACACAGACATAGCGACAGAGAAACAGAGAGATCGACAGAGAGTGGCAGAGAAACAGAGCGACAGAGAAAGAAGAGAGAGACAGAGAACACAGAAAGAGACAGAGAAACAGAGAGAGCGAAAGCGAGAGAAAATTCGGGGCGATAATCCCGAGGCGCATCAATTGTCGAAGTGGTAGTCAGGAGGTTTAAGAGCCTCCGAGGAACCACTTGATGGAGGGAAGCAACTCCGTCCAGGGCTTTACTGCTCGCGACTGCCTCTGCGCGCTCATCAGCCGAGGGCCCGCCTGCTACAGCGCCGCTCCCGGAGGACTTCATGGGCTAGGACTTCACTGAGGACTTCACGAAGGACTCTACTGTGGATGGGCCTTTCTCACGTAGGACTTAAGGATAGATAGATAGATAGATAGATAGATAGAGAGAGAGAGAGAGAGAGAGAGAGAGAGAGAGAGAGAGAGAGAGAGAGAGAGAGAGAGAGAGACCGACAGAGAAACAGAGAGAGAGAGAGAGAGAGAGAGAGCGACAGAGAAACAGAGAGAGAGAGAAAGAGAGAGCGGCAGAGAAACAGAGAGAGAGAGAAAGAAAGAGCGGCAGAGAAACAGAGAGAAGGACTTAAGGACAGAGAGAGAGAAAGAGAAAAAGAGAGAAAGAATTAAGGACAGAGAGAGCGAAAGAGAAACAGTAAGGACTCAGTGTAAGGGCTTCTCTCCCGAAGGATTTCAGTGCTTAAGGATTTCAATGTATTAAACTGTTCCTGACTAAGGAATTCTCTGCACTAGATTTTTACTTACAAGGATTACTTTCATAAGGGAGGGATTCACTGGCTAAGAAATCACACAGAAAAACACGAGGACTTCGATACACAAGGACTTCACTCACTCAGAAACTTCACAGCACAAAGGCTTCCCTCGCTCAGACTCTTCACAGCACAAGGATTTCTCTTCCAAGGAACTTCACAGCACAAGAACTTCCCTCACTCAGAAACTTCTATCCCAAGGAACTTCACAGCACAAGGAACTTCTCTCCCAAGGAAGTTCACAGCACAAGGACTTCACTCACTCAGAAACTTCACAGCACAAGGAACTTCTCTCCCAAGGAAGTTCACTGCGCAGGAACTTCACTCACTCAGAAACTTCTATCCCAAGGAAGTTCACAACACAAGGGCTTCTCTTCCAAGGAACTTCACAGCACAAGAACTTCACAGCACAAGAACTTCACTCACCTAGAAACTTCACAGTATAAGAAGTTCACAGCACAAGGATTTCTCTTCCAAGGAACTTAACAGCACAAGAACTTCACTCACTCAGAAACTTCTATCCCAAGGAAGTTCACAGTACAAGGACTTCGCCAAGGGGAATCGCCACTTCTACTTGTCTCTTGTGGGTACGAACTTCGAGCAGAGAAAGTGGTCGAGAAGAAAGAATGATTCACTTAAACGGGGTTAATTGGAAAGAATCCGGTGATGTACAAGTAAGTCTTTTTAAAAATTCTTTTACCTTTTTAAATCTTTCATACTTTATTTCTTATTCTTAATCTTAATTATACTTTATTTACTTTTTCATTTTTATATATGTGTTTATATATATTTACACTTATATATATATTCACATAGATATGTTTATCTTTTTATCACCACACACACACACACACACACACACACACACACACACACACACACACACACACACACACACACACACACACACACACACACACACACACACACACACGAACACACACGAACACCCCCCCCTACACACACATATACGTACATACATACATACATACATATAAATTTATTTATTTATCTTTATTATTTCTTCTCTCCTACGTCCGACATTGCACTCACGTCTAGTTCATCTGTAACGCTAGCCAATGGTGCTGAGGTTGTACGTTATATCAAAGCGAACTGCAGGTCGTATAAGTAACGATCCATAAACGATGCCTTTCGTGTTCTTCCGTTTTTCGTTTTTTTCTCATTTCGTATAATTTCTTTTACGTTTTTTTTCTCGTTTTATTCGTATAAAGTTAGTAGTGTGTGTGGTTATATTTTCATTTACTTATTATTGGTCTGTGGATTCTGATAAGCTACAATATGTTTCGCAGCGAAAGTCCTGATTCATGTCCTGATAACATATAACAGTCGCCTCGAGTACAAAACAACAACAATAACAACAACAACAATAGCAACAACAAAACAATAACAATAACAACAACAATAGCAACAACAAAACAATAACAATAACAACAATACAAAAACAACAATACAACAACAACAATAGCAACAACAAAACAATAACAATAACAACAACAATAGTAACAACAATAATACAACAACAACAATAACAACAACAATAACAACAATAGCAACAACAACAATAACAACAACAATACAACAACAACGAGTACAAATACGCATTATCTTTTGCGTCTATGCTCATGCGTACGTGCGTGTGTGCGTGAATACATGGGCATGCATAGTCGATACATGTATGTGCTCGTCTGTGTGTGCGAATGTGCGTGTGTCTCATAACGACCTACATAAAGGAGAAATGTAGAAATAAAGATCGGCTCCATTTTGGCAAGCAACACGACCTCCACTTTGAAAGGCGTCTGCAGTGCGCGGTATTACATAAGTAAGAAATCCAATAATGAAAACTTTTGGAGAATCGATTGTAAGACTTGATTTCAAGTGGTTTGGTCTGCACGCTACGTACAGAGTGTGTGTCTGTATTTATAACTGTGTCTTGTAATCTGTCTGGTTATCTATTGTGTGTTTCGCAGTTTATATATATATATATATATATATATATATATATATATATATATATATATATATATATATCTATATATATACATACATACATACATACATACACACACCCACACACACACACGCCCACACACACGCACACACACACATATATATATATAAATATATATATGTTTGTTTTTTATTTATATATATACTATATATATATATATATATATATATATATATATATATATATATATATATATATGTGTGTGTGTGTGTGTGTGTGTGTGTGTACACACACACACACACACACACACACACACACACACACACACACACACACACACACACACACACACACACACACACACACA
>NC_091591.1:17505262-17510262 GCF_042767895.1 Penaeus vannamei | reverse complement strand
TGGTCATTTATTGATTTTGTTTATTTATCTATTTATTAATTTATTATCCTTAACATCATTCTCATTCTCATTTTCATTGTCATTATCATTATTATTATTATTACTTTTGTTATTAAGATTATCATGACCCTGATTCTCATTCTCATTCTCTATTCTATAATTATCACGTTTAAATACTACTACTACTACTACTACTAATAATAATGAGAATAATAATAATTATGATAATAATAATAATAATCATGCTAAGAACAAGAATAATTATAATAATAAAATATATTATTATTGTTATAAATCATTAATCTCATCATTATCCTTATCATTATGATCATGATCATAATTCCCGTTCTTGTTCTTATTGTTATGATTATTTATAATGATAATAATGCTCTTATTAGCATTATTTGTAGTGATGGTACTACTACTACTAATAATAATGATAATAATGATAAAAATTATAATGACAACAAAAATGTCTGTGATAATGATTATTATTGTTATATACTATATAACCATAATAGTAGTAATAATAACAATAATAATAACAATATCAATAATTATGATTACAATCACTGTCATAATTTTTGTCACTTTCATTATCCTTAAGTACATTTTGAACCTCTAAATATTTTTTTTTTTTTTTATTCAGACTTCAAGACCTTTTCCATTTGCAGATTGAATTTGTTCGTTTTTCAATAAGAGAGAGTAGAAAAAGGATTCCTCACATACGTATAAAATTTGTATAACATTTTTATGTAGGGGGAAAAGTGGATAGTGTTGGCAAGATTTTCTTCATAAATCGTATTGCAAAGAGTAACTTTTTTATTTATTTATATTTTTTGTGATTTGATTTTGTATCTTACTCTCGGGATCATTTTATATTATTTCGTATTTATTGTTTCAAAGAGAGAGTGAGAGAGAGAGAGAGAGAGAGAGAGAGAGAGAGAGAGTGAGAGAGAGAGAGAGAGAGAGAGAGAGAGAGAGAGAGAGAGAGAGAGAGAGAGAGAGAGTGAGAGAGAGAGAGAGAGAGAGAGAGAGAGAGAGAGAGAGAGAGAGAGAGAGCCAGCCAGCCATCCAGTGAGGGAAGGAGGGAGGAAGGGAGGGAGGAGGGACTGATAGCAAGAGGAAGAGAGAGAGATAATCACTGGTTAGAGTCTAAACAACTTTGACTTTGAACAGTTTGCCGCTAAGTAGATCATCCCATTAACGTCATTAAACTACTTACAGATGCTTGTTTGATTAGCGAAAATAATAAGAAGAACAACATCATTGTATCTTGCCAACGAAATCTCCAACAAAGACCAGATTTTAGAGAAAGTAGATTAACTGCACGGCTAATTTTTTGAAATACTTTAAAAAAATAATCTACTTAGGTATGAAAAAGCAAGTCATTGTGATATAGGATTAGGGAAAAAGGTGTTTTAACTTATATTCGTCACACAATATTAAGGAATATGTATTATCTATTGTGACGTCATACACACTGTATAGGAAATGGGATTATTAGTTCAAATACTTATACCACTTTTGTCATAAATATTGCTGCTTGTACTAGTTCTGTTATCACTGTTATCATTACTGATACCGTAGGTACCATTATCAACAACTAGCAAGCACTTTTATTGATATGATTATTGTTACGATTATAATAGCATATTTATTCATATTATTGTCATTACCATCATCACCACTACTACTGCTAATAATTATGACTATTATTTTTTCACATTTTGATAATCAATATTATCCTAATCCTCATTTTCATTATCATTATTGTCATTATCATGAACATTGTCTTTATCTTCATTATGATTGTTACTATTATTATCATTATTATTGTAGGATATTTATCTGATATGTATATGAAAACACCGATGTATTGTTATACGGAAAAATATTAATGCTAACTGGCAACTCACATATACATACGTGAAAATACCACTGACGTTACTTGGCAACTCTCAGCGCCTTCAGTCACCCCATGCAAGTTTCCCAGGATAGGAGTATGTTGCTCTGCTCCTCCTGTTTTGTTCCTGTCTTGCAACATGAGCCTGCAAACATATTCCCTGTGTTTCTGTTGCCTTTCAGAATATGATGCCTTTGACTGACTGCAGTTACATGACATCATATCATCGTGTTTAGTAAAATTATTATCAATTTAATTATTATTGATGATATTCCCTTTACCTGTTGCTGTTAATTATCATTGTTGTAATTTCTCTTATTTTTTAAAGAATATTTGCTGTCGTGATCTTTATTATGATTGTTAACATATCTTCAACATTATCACAATCATCACCGTCATCTTAATTATTAATTTAATAACAAGATTACTATTATGATTATCATGGCTATTTTCTGCTATAAACAACCTTATCATAGTAATATTAGTATTATTTGGACCATCACCAATATTTTTTTTAAATTCATAAATAGTTATATGTTATTACGGAATTCGAAGTTACAATAAATTACTATATTGATTGATATTTAATAGTACTTCATAATACTTGATAATACCTAATACTTAATAATACTTGATCAGTGAAAGAATACTTTAATGATACTCAATGATAACAAAAAGAACTTAATAATACTTAATAAATATATATTCATCATAATATTATTTCTTCTTTCTCCTTAAAGTCCGAACTGGTAGATGGTGTGATATGCTATATTCTCTTACAGCTTTACTTTTTTTTTCTCTTTTTTAAAATTCTGATCCAAGTTCCATCTTGCTCTGAACTATTCCCTCTTTCCCTCTTTCTCTCGCTGCCAATTCACTTCCCCCTCCTTTGCACAGCATAGATCCAAGACATTTAAATTCTGTCTCTTGTTTTAAGTGTGCGCCATCTCCAGAATTTACATAAATTTCTTCCTCCCCGTCTTTGCTCCTTTCCGTGACCTCGCCTTTCTCTGCGTTCTCTCGGTCCCCGCCTCTCCCTCTACCGTTGCTGTTCACTCCGGATCGCTGCTTTGCAATTCAACTATGCTTTCAGTTACAACCACCGGATCAATTGCAATCAAGGGTTATTTGCAACAATACCTGTGTTAACGGTGTTGCACGATCGCGAAAAGATATATACTAAAAGCACATCCATAATGGTGTCCCGGATTGAAGGGAAGGTGTGTTATAAAGGTACAGTGAACGCTGGTTACGTCATCTATGAGTATTATGTGTGTAAGGCGTACTTCGTTATGTACATCTTCACCACAAATGCAAGTTCTTAAGATCGCCGTCAAAAGCCTTCTCGTAACGGACAAAACACGGTCATATTCCCTCATTTTCCTCCATTTGTCTCTACTCGTAATCTCTCTCCAGTTATCCTCTTATATACTTAAAAAAAACCGTACTGATGGATTAATGCGTTAATGATTTCAACAACATTACCTCTTTTATTAATCGACACCTGATAAAGTCCCTTTTTTTCCACATCCGAACTCCCTACGTCTCTAATATTCTTATTATATAGGTATTCGTATCGTAATCCTGTGTTTACATCGATCTTTCTTTTTTCGCAAGTCTTACTTCATCCACAACTTCGTTCGTGTCGTTTCTTGCTTCAATTGTTTCCTTCAGGTTTATCTTGTTATTCGTACCACTTTTGTATCATTTTCTTTTGTCTTAACCATTTTCCTTCAATCTGTTTGTTGCTTTCACTTGTCTCCATCTTCCATATTAAAGTGCTTGTTAATTTTTGGTTTCTCTCTGTCTGTCTGTCTGTCTCTCTTTCTCTTTCTCTTTCTCTTTCTCTTTCTCTTTCTCTTTCTCTTTCTCTTTCTCTTTCTCTTTCTCTTTCTCTCTCTCTCTCTCTCTCTCTCTCCATTTCTACAAATTTCTGAAGGTAAATATCAGTGGATTCAATTCCCTTAAGCTTCCATGTCCGAAATTTAATATATACTAACTCGCCGGTTTTAGCTAACACGTCTCCTTCACTCTTTTGTTTTCCTTTTCTCTTTGTCCTCCCACGTGTGCCTTGAATAACTCTCCCTCAAAATATTTTCCATGCACACTCATTTTTGTTGCACTGCTACCAAATTACCTCGCATATTTGGGACTCGTTGCTTTCCCATTATAACTCTCTCATCGTGTTCTTTCGCAACTCCCCACTCGCTGCTTTGTCCCACTTTTGTTCAGTCACATTATTTAGCTTTCTGAACAATAACAGAAAGAATTTGGATTATGATTGATTTATTTTTTTTTCCACTTTTGTCACATTTTTTAGGTTTTTGAACAATAATGAAAGAATTTGGATTATCATTGATTTATTATTTTTTGTACTATTGTTCTTTGTCTTATTATTTAGCTTTTTGAACAATAACGAAAGAATTTGGATTATCATTGATTTATTTTTTTCCAGTTTTGTCACATTTTTTTAGGTTTTTGAACAATAACGAAAGAATCTGGATTATCATTGATTTATATTTTTCCAGTTTTGTTCTGTTTCTCATTATTTAGCTTTTTGAACAATAACAGAAGAATTTGGATTATCATTGATTTATTATTTTTTTCCACTTTTGTCACATTTTTTTTAGGTTTTTGAACAATAACGAAAGAATTTGGATTATGATTGATTTATTATTTTTCCTCTTTTGTTCTTTGTCTTAATATTTAGCTTTTTGAACAATAACGAAAGAATTTGGATTATCATTGATTTATTATTTTTTCCACTTTTATTCTTTGTCTTATTATTTAGCTTTCTGAACAATAACAAAAGAATTTGGATTATGATTGATTTATTATTTTTTTCCACTTTTGTCACATTTTTTTCAGGTTTTTGAACAATAACGAAAGAATTTGGATTATCACTGATTTATTATTTTTCCCCTTTTGTCACATTTTTTAGGTTTTTGAACAATAATGAAAGAATTTGGATTATCATTGATTTATTTTCTTCCACTTTTGTTCTGTTTGTCACATTATTTAGCTTTTTGAACAATAATGAAAGAATTTGGATTGTCATTGATTTATTATTTTTTTCCACTTTTGTCACATTTTT
>NC_091591.1:17497762-17500262 GCF_042767895.1 Penaeus vannamei | reverse complement strand
CGACTGGGTCTATTGAACGATGTGTGTTGTTTACCTTCCTTTTCTTTTCTTTTACGAGGGAAGATAGTGCCTTGTTAAAACTGTGAGAGGAGCGACGTCTTCAGAAAAGGTGGGTTTGTCTTTCGCTATAACGCGATTTAAGGCCATTTATTTACGAGTGTTTTGGATAGAAATATAATTTATGTTAAAGGATTTTTGGTGTTGTTATTAGGATAATTATTACTGATATTGTTCATGATTATGATGATCGTAATGATGATAATGATGATAATAATGATAATCATGAGGATATTGATTATGATAATAATGATAATCATGAGGATATTGATTATGATAATAATGATAATTATGAGGATATTGATTATGATTTTCATGATAATGACAATGATAAGGATAAAGATGGTGACTAATATTATGATAATATGACACTTCATTACTTCACACTTCTAGCCCCTGGTAAAAATTAACTTTCTGCTTTAAACATAACGAGGATCATCCTGGAAAACTGTATTTTTTAATACTTCATCACCACCATTATTGTCATTATTATCACTATTATTATTATTATTATTATTATTATTATTATTATTATTATTATCATTATTCTTACTATTATTATTATCATTATCATTATTATCATTATTATTATTATTACTATTATTATAATTAGCATCATCATTATTATTATTATTATTGGTAGAAAAACCCACAATGCACAAACTAGATTTATTGAGGAAAGTGAGACAACAGTTTCGGAATCGTCCTCGAAGATGGAATCGAGGAGGATTCCGAAACTGTTGTCTCACTTTCTTCAATAAATCTAGTTTGTGCATTGTGGGTTTTTCTGCCATAGTAACAACACGGTAGAGTGTTTTTCCACTCATCATTATTATTATCATTAATTATTATTATTATTATTATTATTATTATCATTATCATTATTATTATCATTATTATCATTATTATTGTCATAATTATTATTTTCCTTGATACTAGCATTATCATTATTATCATCTATCCTATCAGTAGTACTGTCATTATTAACATTGTTACTTTGATGATTATCATTATCAATTTTATCATCATCACCATCATCATAATCATTATCATCATCATCATTATTATCACCTAATAACATATTATCTTTTATAGTCATTAAGGTTGAGTAAGGTGTGAAATTGGAACCAATGCATTATCATCCTTTCATCAAGGTTTTTATCCTTGAATGGCTGCAAAGCACAAGAGGCCCTCGAGCGAATGAAAGCGACTTCAGTGGAGGACACTTCATCGGATGACGTCGTTAAACATTCTCGTCGGCAGATCAGGTGTCTTCGAGTATCTGCGGGAACGGTTTCTATCTCGGAGTGACTCCACTTTACCCAGTGATGATGACAGCATCCGTCGAGTGGAGACTGCTATTTTGAAAGTATTATTAATTCGTTAGATAGTCCAAAAAGCCAAAATCTATCAAGTGGACAACTATTTTGAAAGTATTATTAATTCGTTAGGTAGCCCAAGATGTCAAAATTATTGAGTGTGGTCAAAATCAATCCATGACCATCAACATATGCTAAAGTTGTCTAGTTGATGGTTCCTTAGGCTCCACTTTACCCAGTGATGATGACAGCATCCATCAAGTGGAAACTGCTATTTTGAAAGTATTATTAATTCGTTAGATAGCCCAAAAAGCCAAAATCAGTATTGGGTCTGTGGTCAAAATCAATCTATGACCATCAACATATGCTAAAGTTGTCTAGTTGATGGTTCCTTAGGCTCCACTTTACCAGTGATGATGACAACATCCATCAAGTGGAGACTACTATTTTGTAAGTATTATTAATTCGTTAGGTAGCCCAAGATGTCAAAATCATTGAGTCTGTGGTCAAAATCAATCCATGACCATCAACATATGCTAAAGTCGTTTAGTTGATGGTTCCTTAGGCTCCACTTTACCAGTGATGATGACAACATCCACCAAGTGGAGACTGCTATTTTGAAAGTATTATTAATTCGTTAGATAGTCCAAAAAGCCAAAATCTATCAAGTGGACTACTATTATGAAAGTATTATTATTACTTAGGTAGCCCAAGATGTCAAAATCATTGAGTCTGTGGTCAAAATCAATCCATGACCATCAACATATGCTAAAGTTGTCTAGTTGATGGTTTCTTGGGTTCCACTTTACCAATGATGATGGTAACATCCATCAAGTGGAGACTGCTATTTTGAAAGTATTATTATTCGTTAGATAGCCTCAAAATCAGTGTTGAGTCAGTGGTCAAAGTCGTCTAGTTGATGGGTTCCAAGACTCATTCAGCCATGTACCAATAAAATCAGAAGAATTATTTTGACAAACTGTATATATATATGTGTGGTATATATATATATATATATATATATATATATATATATATATATATATATATATATATATACATATATATATATGTACATATATATATATATATATATATATATATATATATATATATATATATAT
>NC_091591.1:17490262-17492762 GCF_042767895.1 Penaeus vannamei | reverse complement strand
CTTGAACTCCTGCTTGGCTCTATAACTGGCTTGAACTCCTGCTTGGCTCTATAACTGGCTTGAACTCCTGCTTGGCTCTATAACTGGCTTGAACTCCTGCTTGGCTCTATAACTGGCTTGAACTCCTGCTTGGCTCTATAACTGGCTTGAACTCCTGCTTGGCTCTATAACTGGCTTGAACTCCTGCTTGGCTCTATAACTGGCTTGAACTCCTGCTTGGCTCTATAACTGGCTTGAACTCCTGCTTGGCTCTATAACTGGCTTGAACTCCTGCTTGGCTCCCTGCCATCGGTGTATCGCCTCTCCATGGTTCCTCGTCGACGCTGCGACCTCTTGCACAGTTGCCTTTCCACTCTTTAACTCTCTGCATAATTGTAGTAAACTGCTGCTGAGGTCCTCGCGACTATTAATTGTCCATTTGGCAAGTGTTCTAGCTTATAAGTTGTTTGGTTTATGACTCTAGGCCGTCATGAGGGGTTGATTTATCCACACGTAAGGTTTCAGCAGGTTTAATGACGAAGGTCAATCGTGGTTTACAAATAATTACGGAGTTTAAAGTATTGTTTGAATGTTGTGCTGCGATGCGTCTGAGTGACGTCATAGTCACGTGATGGCGGAGAGTAACAGCTCCATTTTACGGGATCACATTTCCGCTACATATCTTATATGGATAACTGCTAATGTTGCATAGTAATAATTCACAAGCTCCGTGATATGATACAACATAATAAAGTACAGCAGAGTACAAATATACATACATTTAAGTACATACATATTTAACCTCAATCTCACACAAATTATGTTGGTATTTTGAATGCCTGTACTTATACTTACACACAAACAGATCAATTATGTATATTATTCTGATCCTGGTTCCAATAATGAAAGGTATGAAAAAACGGAATTTCCAATAAATATGAGAATTAATAAAATGATGATTGTTAAATGAATATGCATAAGATACATGACGAGTGTGATAGTAGCTATCAGACTGAGGAGTAACAGAACTTTAAAAGCCAAAATGACAGCTGGAGAAATTACCTTTCGAATACGATGTGAGTTTCTGGTGAATTTCGCTGCCTCTCTTTCCCTCTCTATCTCTCTCTCTTCAGTCTTTCTCTCTCAATCTCCCTTTCTCTCTCTCTCTTCTTTTCTCTCTCTGTCTTTCTCTCTCTATCTCTCTCTTTCTCTCTCTATCCCCCCTCTCTCTTTTTCTCTTTCTCTCTCTATCCCCCCTCTCTTTTTTCTCTCTTTCTCTCTCTATCCCCCCCTCTCTCTTTTTTTCTATCTCTCTCTATCTCCCTATCTCTCTCTTTCTTTCGCTTTCTCTCTACTGTCATCTCGACCGTGACATTTTCATCGGCAGCACACTGGCACAGAACTCACACTGATCATAGAAACATCTGTCACTAGACTTCATGTTTAATTCTAAATGGTTAAAACTAATAGATGTTCTACACACCAATTAATTGTTAAAACTAATAGATGTTCTACACACCAATTAACTGTTAATGGATAAAACTAATAGATGTTCTACACACCAATTAATTGCTAAAACTAATAGATGTTCTACACACCAATTAATTGTTAATGGTTAAAACTAATAGATGTACTGGACAACAATTAATTGTTAATGGTAAAAACTAATAGATGTACTAGACAACAATTGATTCTTAATGATCAAAACTAATAGATGTACTAGGCACCAATTGATTGTTAATGGTTAAAACTAATAGATATACTAGCCACCAATTAACTGTTAATGGTCAAAACTAATAGATGTACTAAACACCAATCAATTGTTAATGGTTAAAACTAATAGATGTACTAGACACCAATTAATTCTTAATGGTCAAAACTAATAGATATACTAGCCACCAATTAATTCTTAATGGTTAAAACTAATAGATGTACTAGCCACCAATTAATTATTAATGGTTAAAACTAATAGATGTACTAGACAACAATTAATCGTTAATGGTCAAAACTAATAGATATACTAGACACCAATTAATGGTTAAAACTAATAGATGTTCTAGACACCAAATAACTGTTAATGGTCAAAACTAATACATGTACTACACACCAATTAATTCTTAACGGTTAAAACTAATAGATATACTAAACACCAATCAATTGTTAATGCTTCAAACTAATAGATGTACTAGACAACAATTAATTGTTAATGGTCAAAACTAATAGATGTACGACACCAATTAATTCTTAATGGTCAAAACTAATAGATATACTAGCCACCAATTAATTCTTAACGGTTAAAACTAATAGATATACTAAACACCAATCAATTGTTAATACTTCAAACTAATAGATGTACTAGACAACAATTAATCGTTAATGGTTAAAACTAATAGATATACTAGACACCAATTAATGGTTAAAACTAATAGATGTTCTAGCCACCAATTAATTCTTAATGGTCAAAACTAATAGATATACCAGCCACCAAACCCCATAAAGCACTAAAGACACAACACAGCAA
>NC_091591.1:17427109-17437109 GCF_042767895.1 Penaeus vannamei | reverse complement strand
GTGTTTGGGTGTGTGTAACACACTCTCTTTCTTTCCCTCCCTTTATATATATATATATATATATATATATATATATATATATATATATATATATATATATATATATATATATATATATATACATATATATGTATGTATACATATATATATGTATATATATATATATGTATATATATATATATACATATAAAATATATACATATATAGATATAGATATAGATATATAGATATGTAGATATAGATAGATAGATAGATATATTTATGATAAATATATGTATATCATATATACATACATATATGTATACATGTATATATATTGATAAATGAATACATACATACATATATATTATATATATATATATATATATATATATATATATATATATATATATATATATATATATATATATATATATATATATATATATATATATATATATATATATATATATATATATATATATATATATATATATATATATATATATATATATATATATATATATATATATATATATATGTACACAAACACACACACACATATGTGTGTGTGCGTGTGTATACATATTTATATATGTATATACACATACACACACACCTCCTCCTGAGACTTAGATAGAGCGGCCGGCGCGACATCCGCCCCGAGAGCCCTGAGAGTCCGACCGCCAAGTCCTTTAATCACCGACGGTCTCTCCTGAAGGACTCGCGCGACGCCGAAGCGAGAGGATAAATGCAGGACTCCCGCCGCCGACTCCTACCGGATCCCACGCTTTCTTCGGATTCCTTTGGCAATCCTCGGAGTTTATAATGTCAAAGGGGATTGGATGCGGTGGAGTTGACCCTCAGCGTTTTGCAGGTGGATCCCATATTTTTCTTCAGTTATTTATTCCGTTTTAGGACGATATTGTTTTGGTTACGGATTTATGAGGACGATGGCGATGATGATAATGATGATAATGATGATGAAGATGATAATAACAATAATGCTGATGATGATAATGATGATGATAATAACAATAATGATAATAATGATAAAGATAATGATACGTATTACTACTAATGTACATGAAAACGTAAAGAAAAAAGGAAACACTTCAAAACCGTCACTCAAGTCAGATGCAACTTGTAAAATTCCTTCCTGAATTACGGACTTGCCCATTGGGGAAAATCACGCCCAGATTACGGACTTGCCCCTTGGGAGAATCACGCCCAGATTGGCTTTTTTCTTTTCTTTTTCTTTTCTTTTTTTTTAGCTCTATGTGGAAGCAGAAATCCGGTTTAATTCCATCACGGGACCCACGTGGAAGGCGAACTTGAGCCGCGGCTGTTCCACGTCGGGAGTGAGTTACGTCTCCATCAGATGAACCTGAACATATTCTGGAACCCGGACTTGAAACTCTCGACCTTCCTGCAGCTGTCCTACGTCTTGGGAGTTACGCCACACCTGCGCCGGGGTCGTAGTTTGGGCGTGATGCAGATTGTGGGGAAGTTCGAGGCGAGGAAATGGGGAGGCAGTCGACATTACTCCACCCATACCCCTCTTCCTCTCCCTTCCTACTCCCCCTCCTCCGCCCCTTCCTCCTTTGCTTCCTCACCCCCTGCCCGCCCCTTCCTCCCTTCCTCACCCCTCCCCGCCCCTTCCTCCTTTGCTTCCCCCCTCCTCCGCCCCTTCCTCCTTTGCTCCCTCCGCCCCTTCCTCCCTTACCCCCTCCCAGCCCCCTCCCCTTCCTCCCTTCCCCTTCCCCCGCCCCTTCCTCCCTTACCCCCCCGTACCCTTCCTTCCTTCCCCCCCCTTCCTCCTTTCCTTCCCCCCCTTCCTTACCCCCAGCTCCTTCCTCCCTTACCCCCCCTACCCTTCCTTCTTTACCCCCTACCCTTCCTTCCTTCCTTACCCCCTCCCAGCCCCCTCCCCTTCCTCCCTTACCCCTCCCCCCTATCCTTACCCCCCTTCCTTACCCCCAGCCCCTTCCTCCCTTACCCCCCCATCCCCCCACACTTAGGTAATGCTTCACTCATCCCAAAACTCAAGTCTCACAAGCAGCTCGACATAAAAAAAACAAACTTATCTCTCCTGATTTACGTCAGTCTGACAACCTGTCTGAATGATATTTGATAATATCATTTCATAAAAGACGCTGTTATTTATTCTGAAATTCATATTACTGTTATATGTTTGAGATGCAAAGATTACTCGAGAAATATTTGCAGTGCAAATGGATCACTGTTTATAGTTTATTAAAGTAAAGTTTTCTTCCGAACTGAAAACGAGCGATAAAACTAATGGATTAGAGGTAAGTGCTCTTGCTTGCAAATTTGCAGATTGATGTATATCATGTAACTCCTGGAATCTTGTCGGTTCAGCAGCATGTTTTGATTATCATCCTTCTGAAACATGATCTCTTTCCCCATCCATCTCTCTATCTATGTCTGGCTTTCTATCTATCTGTCTATCTATCTATATGTCTGTCTGTCTATCCGTCCACTTTAAATAGATTTGTATACATATATCTATCTATCTATCTATCTATCTATCTATCTATCTATCTATCTATTTATCTATCTATCTATCTATCTGTCTATCTATCTATATATACATATATATATATATATATATATATATATATATATATATATATATATATATATATATATATATATTCGTTCTTGAGTTTGTTATATATAAATGATGTTCGTAGTATTGTTAAATCGCCGAAAATGTAATCTCTCTCGTACATTTTACCATTCTTTAGTAGAAGAGAAACAATCCTCTCTTTCTCTCTCTCTCTCTCTCTCTCTCTCGCTCGCTATTCTCTCTGTCTGTCTGTCTGTCTCTGTCTCTCTCTCTCTGTCTCTGTCTGTCTGCCTGTCTGTCTGACTCTGACTCTCTCTCTCTCTCTCTCTCTCTCTCTCTCGCTCGCTATTCTCTCTGTCTGTCTGTCTGTCTGTCTCTGTCTCTGTCTGTCTGTCTGTCTGTCTCTCTCTCTCCTCTCTCTCTTTCTCTTTCTCTTCCTCTGTCTCTGTCTATCTGTCTGTCTGTCTCTGTCTCTGTCTGTCTGCCTGTCTATGTCTGTCTGTCTGTCTGTCTCTCTCTCTCTCTCTCTCTCTCTCTCTCTCTCTCTCTCTCTCACTCTCTCTCTTTATATATATATATATATATATATATATATATATATATATATATATATATATATATATATATATATATATATATATATATATATATATATATATGTACGTGTGTGCAGTTTTTTTTATTTTGAAGAATTTGACAAATGAACAAAGGGAAAATCTGCATCTGAGAGGTATTTTGGAATCTTGTTACATAGCATCATATCTACGTCTTGATATACGACACAGACGCCCGAAACAGGTTCAAGGAAAGCGAAGAAGAAGAGAGAGATGATTGGAATGATCCCGATGTTTAAGAAAAAAATAGAAGAAATGACTGAATTAAGTGAATAGTTGAAAAAAAAAAAAAAAATCGAAACCTTCCTAGCAGAATGCCTCAAATAGGGCAGCGAAACTTGGAATAATTTTAATCCCAAATTTCCAGCGAAACGCGAGTTAAAACAACTATGGACAAAGTCATTTCCAATTAGTTTACCGTAAAACGCGACCTTTAAAAACGATCCTTCATAACAATTTGTCGTAAACCATCGTAGGAAAGTATTACTCTGAATACCATAGCGAGAGTTGATAATTAAAGAACTAACAAGTTATTGAAGGAAACAGTCTAAATGGAGTAGATGGAGTATTATGGGAGAGTTATTGAAATAAACAGTGGGAATGGAGTAGATGGAGTTATTGAAGGAAACAGTGGGAATGGAGTAGATGGGGTATTATGGGAGATTTATTGAAGCAAACAATGGGAATTGAGTAGATGGAGTATTATGGGAGAGTTATTGAAGGAAACGGTTGAAATGGAGTAGATGGAGTATTATGGGAGTTACTGAAGCAAACAATGGGAATGGAGTAGATGGGGTATTATGGGGAAGCTATTGAAGTAAACAGTCGAAATGGAGTAGATAGAGTATTATGGGAGAGTTATTGAAGTAAACAATGAAGTAGATCGGATTATTATGCGAGAGTTATTGAAGGAAACGACCGGAATGGCGTATATGGGGTATTATGGGAGAGTTATTGAAGGAAACAGTGGGAATGGAGTAGATGGGGTTTTATGGGAGAGTTATTGAAGTAAACAATGAAGTAGATCGGAGCAGTATGGGAGAGTTATTAAAGTAAACAATGGGAATGGAGTAGATGGAGTATTATGGGAGTTATTGAAGTAAACAATGATGTAGATCGGATTACTATGGGAGAGTTATTGAAATAAACAATGGGAATGAAGTGGATCGGAGTATAATGGGAGAGTTATTGAAGTAAACAATGGGAATGGAGTAGATGGAGTATTATGGGAGTTATTGAAGTAAACAATGATGTAGATCGGATTACTATGGGAGAGTTATTGAAATAAACAATGGGAATGAAGTGGATCGGAGTATAATGGGAGAGTTATTGAAGCAAACAATGGAAATGGAGTAGCTAGAGTATTATGGGAGAGTTACTGAAGCAAACAATGGGAATGGAGTAGATGGGGTATTATGGGGAAGCTATTGAAGTAAACAGTCGAAATGGAGTAGATAGAGTATTATGGGAGAGTTATTGAAGTAAACAATGAAGTAGATCGGATTATTATGCGAGAGTTATTGAAGGAAACGACCGGAATGGCGTATATGGGGTATTATGGGAGAGTTATTGAAGGAAACAGTGGGAATGGAGTAGATGGGGTTTTATGGGAGAGTTATTGAAGTAAACAATGAAGTAGATCGGAGCATTATGGGAGAGTTATTGAAGGAAACGACCGGAATGGCGTATATGGGGTATTATGGGAGAGTTATTGAAGTAAACAGTAGAAATGGAGTAGATGGAGTATTATGGGAGAGTTATTGAAATAAACAGTGGGAATGGAGTAGATGGGGTTTTATGGGAGTTATTGAAGTAAACAATGAGAATGGAGTAGACAGCGTATTATGGGGAAGTTATTGAAGTAAACAGTCGAAATGGAGTAGATGGAGTATTAAGGGAGAGTTATTGAAGTAAACAATGAGAATGGAGTGGATGGAGTATTATGGGAAAGTTATTGAAGGAAACAATCGGAATGGAGTAGCTAGAGTATTATGGGGAAGCTATTGAAGGAAACAGTCTAAATAGAGTAGATAGAGTATTATGGGAGAGTTATTGAAGTAAACAATGAGAACGGAGTAGACAGCGTATTATGGGAAAGTTATTGAAGCAAACAATGGGAATAGAGTAGATGGAGTATTATAGGAAAAACACAACTCGGATATTTTCGTCCCAGCATCACAGATCATAAGCGGATGCAGAATCTCGAACTCCCAGAAACCTTTTAAGCGGCGATGACAGAAAGCGATCGAGTATTTTTCTTCGTCTTTGTATAACTCTTTCTTCGAGTAGATAAGTTATTTTTCTTCGTCATTGTATAACTCTTTCTTCGAGTAGATAAGTTATTTTTCTTCGTCTTTGTATAACTCTTTCTTCGAGTAGATAAGTTATTTTTCTTCGTCATTGTATAACTCTTTCTTCGAGTAGATAATGACAGAAACCTTAGAAGACCTTCAGACGACCTCCCTTAAATAGAGAGACAATTACAAACAGGATGATCTTAACAGTGTATTCAGCGGAAAAAAAATGGAGACGGAAAAAGTCTGGTGGAACACAGTGCAATACTAGAAAAGAGATGAATCGTGTGAAAGATGGATAGATAATTCGAGCGAGAGAGAGAGGGAGAGGGAGAGAGAGGGAGAGGGAGAGAGAGGGGGAGAGAGGGAGGGAGAGGGAGAGGGAGAGGGAGAGGGAGAGGGAGAGGGAGAGGGAGAGGGAGAGGGAGAGGGAGAAAGAGGGAGAAGGAAAAGGGAGAAGGGAAAGGGAGAGGGAGAGGGAGAGGGAGAGGGAGGAAGAGAGGGAGAAGGAGGGAAAGAGAAAGAGAAAGAGATAGATAGATAGATAGATAGATAAATAGATAGATAGATAGATAGGTAGATAGATAGATAGGGAGAGAGAGGGAGGGGGAGACGTTAATAATTTAAGAAAGCTAATAACAATCATGATAGTAATGCTGCTGCTGATGATGATGATGGGTGATAATGAAAATAATAATGATGATAAAAATGATAATAATAATAATGATAATGATAATAGTGATAAAAATAATAATGATAAAATTAATGATAATAATAAGGCTTATGATAATGATAAAGCTAACAAAAGTAATGATAATGGTAATGATGATAATAAAGATAATAATAATAATTGTAATAATTACAATGATGATAATGATAATGAAATGATCGTGATGACGACGATGATAATGATAATGAGAAAAATACTGATGACAATGATGATAATGATTACAACAACAAAAACAACAATAACAACAGCTATGATAATAATAATAATAATAATAATAATAATAATAATAATAATAATAATAATAATAATAATAATAATAATAATGATAATAATAATAATAATAATAATAATAATAATAATAATAATAGTAATAATAATAATAATAATAACAACAACAACAACAACAATAATAATAAAAGTGGAACGTTATCACACAAATAAATCTACAAAACGCCATGCTATACAAACAAGAACCTCTTGACTTCCTTAAATGGAACCAAATACCCATATAAAGACTCTTTTCCCAAAGTGAATATCTTACTCCTATGTTTATATATATTTTGAAATCTATAATCTTGCTTAATGCGATTAGATCCACCAGGAGGGGGTGTGAAATCTAAAAAAAAGAAAAGAAAAAAAGAAAAATAAAGAGAGAAATGTTAAGAACAAAAAACAAAAACACAAAGTAAGAGAAATGAAATACACAAGAGAAAAAGTAAGAGAAATGAAAGACACAAGAGAAAAAGTAAGAGAAACGGAAGACATAAGAGAAAAAGTAAGAGAAATGAAGGGCAAGAGAAAAAGTAAGAGAAATGAAGAACAAGAGAAAAAGTAAGAGAAATGAAGAACAAGAGAAAAAGTAAGAGAAATGAAGAACAAGAGAAAAAGTAAGAGAAATGAAGAACAAGAGAAAAAGTAAGAGAAATGAAGAACAAGAGAAAAAGCAAGAGAAATGAAAAAAGAGAAAGTAAGAAAAATGAAAAACACAAGAGAATAAGCAAGAGAAATGAAAAACAGGAGAAAAAACAAGAGAAATGAAAAAAAGAGAAAGTAAGAGAAATGAAAGAAAAGAGAAAGTAAGAGAAATGACAAACACAAGAGAATAAGCAAGAGAAATTAAAAACACAAGAGAAAAGGTAAGAAAAATGAAAAAGACAAGAGAAAAAGTAAGAGAAACAAAAAAAGAGAAATAACAAAGAAAAAAAAGAGAAACGAAAAAAAAGGAAAAACTAAAAAAAAGAGAGAAATAAGAAGATAAAAAATAAGAGAGAAAAAAAATCAAATAAATGAAAGCTAAACAAAAAATAAAAATAAAAATAAAATAATAATAAAAAAATAAAAGAAAATCGTTAGTCGGCTGTTGTGCGTCATCAGCCTCGCAGCAGGTGTCACTATGGTACAAATTAACGCATAAGATCAACAGAAAAGTGTAAGAGTGAGTTTTACGATTCTATAATTGGAAGCGAAAAGGATTTATTGCATTCTGATTTTAATTGTTGTCGAGACTCGCGTCATTGCAATGAAATGTTGAGAAAAGAAAAGAAAAAAAATATTAATGATATAAAGGGCTGCTTTACAATGAGAGTAATGGCTATTGTTATTATTTTCATCGGTTAATCATTTTGTTTATGGGTTCTCCCCTTTATCGACTGTGTTTGCGTGGAATAAGAAAGAGAGAAAGTTAAACTATATAAACACATACTTTTATGATAACATGGACACATTTGAATATTCTTCATGTTGATTCGCTAATTCGATGCGGGAATATGCAGTCGCAGTGTCACATGACACAGGCTTATCTTCTCTCTCTCTCTCCCTGTTTCTGTCTCTGTCTTTGTCTGTCTGTCTGTCTGTCTCTGTCTCTCTCTCTCTGTCTCTGTCTCTCTCTCTCTCCCTCTATCTCCCTCTCCCTTGTCTCTCCCCCTCCCCTCTCTCTATCTCTCTCTCTCTCTGTCTCTCTCTCTATCCCCTCACTCACTCTCTCTCACTCTCTCTCTCTCTCTCTCTCTCTCTCCCTCCCTTTCTCTCTCTCCCCTCACTCTCTCTCTCTCTCTCTCTCTCCCTCCCTCTCTCTCCTCCTACCCTCTCTCTTCTCTCTCTCTCTCTCCTCTCTCTCTCTCTCTCTCTCTCTCTCTCTCTCTCTCTCTCTCTCTCTCTCTCTCTCTCTCTCTCTCCTCCCTCCCTCCCCCCTCTCTCTCTCCCCCTACCCTCTCTCTTTCTTTTTTTTCTCTCTCTCCCCTCACTCTCTCTCTCTCTTTTTTCTTTCTCTATTTTCAATTCACGTACTAAGTCATTCCTTAGTCTATCGCTGTAGTGAAAGGAGCTCGATCTTTGGAAAGGAGAGGTAATATTAAGGGAATGGGAGTACTTGAAGTTTAAATGAAGAGTGACGAACACATCTGTGAGTAGCCAGTCTTAAAAAAAAAAAAATAAAAAATAAAAAAAAAGATAGCCAGTTTTGATTGGTA
This sequence comes from Penaeus vannamei, assembly GCF_042767895.1. Classification (NCBI taxonomy): domain Eukaryota; kingdom Metazoa; phylum Arthropoda; class Malacostraca; order Decapoda; family Penaeidae; genus Penaeus; species Penaeus vannamei. Next base: position 17,428,431 of record NC_091591.1, on the reverse strand, counting down.
CTAATGAACTATTCGAATAAATGGACTTGACTTGTTACTTATTGAGATCAATATTTTCTTTCGGTACGAAGTGAAAAAAAAAATAGTTGATAGCATTTTTCTACAACTCGTAATGAATTTCACTTAAGCATTGCTCGGCGTCGACTATATATACTCTCACTTTTCGTCCCTCTTTCCCTTCAAAAAGGCTTCTCTTTTGTATGAAACGGTCTTAGCAGCTCTGGCGGTTCGAGGGCCGTGCGAAGGAGGCGGTGGAGGAGCTGAGGACTCTACGGGAGAGAAAATTGGAATCTTCCTTCTAAGCTGTGATGGAGCTCTGTTTTCCGCCGTAATTTGAGGGTGAACTATGATAGAGAATCAAGTATGGTTCTCTCTCTCTCTCTCTTTCTCTCAGTCTCTTTCTTTCTCTCTCTCTCTTTCTCAGTCTCTTTCTTTCTCTCTCTCTCTTCCAATCTCTCTCAGACTCTTTCTTTCTCTCTCTCTCTCTTTCAGTCTCTCTCTCTCTCTTTCTCTCTCTCTCTCTCCTCCAATCTCTCTCTCTCTCTCTCTTCTCTCTTTCAATCTCTCTCTCTCTCTCTCTCTCTTTCAGTCTCTTTCTCTCTCTCTCTCTTTCTCTCTTTCAACCTCTCTCTCTCTCTTTCAATCTCTCTCTCTCTCTCTCTCACGCACACACACGCACATGTATATACGCACATGCAGATAGATAGATAGATACATATAGGAAAATGCACGAAGAATAACCTCCAGACGTACAAATTCTAAGAAGTCTAATATGGAACTCTCAAAGCTTTGATGGAATTCTATCTTCCGCCTTAATTTAAGAGTGAACTATGATAGAAAATCAAGTATGGTTCTCTCTTTCTCTCTCTCTCTCTTTCTCTTTCAATCTCTCTCTCTCTCTTTCTCTTTCAATCTCTCTCTCTCTCTCTCAGTCTCTTTCTTTCTCTCTCTCTCTCTTTCAGTTTCTTTTTTTTCTCTCTCTTTCTCTTTCAATCTCTCTCTCTCTCTCTCACGCGTACACACACACACGCATATGTATATACGCACATGCAGATAGATAGAGAGATAGATAAATAAATAAATACAAACAGGAAAATACATGAAGGATAGCCTCCACACGTACAAATTCTAAGAAAACTAATATGGAGCACCGACCTTGCGCCTTCTTAGCCATACGGCTTTGCTCTCTTCCTCCTCTCTATTCCTGCCTTTCATCACGTCCTTTCCTTCCCGCCCGTCCCTTGGCACTTTCCATTACACCGCGGCGCCTTAGGTCTCTCTGTTGATATTAGATGACGGACTCATCTGGCTTCTCCTGCTAT
>NC_091591.1:17397109-17402109 GCF_042767895.1 Penaeus vannamei | reverse complement strand
TTCCATTCTCCCTTCCTTCCTTCCTTCGTCCTTCCTCCATCTCCTCCGTTACCTCGCCGGTTCTTCCTAATTGTTTTTCCTCCCTCCATTTTGTTCTCTCCACTTTCATCCATTTACCCCGAGGAAAAAAAGAAACAGAGAGAGAGAGAGAAAAAAAAACGCCTCTATACTCTCCTATATTGAGTAAGGCTATTTGCATATCTTCTCTCTTTCGTGTTTACTTTTGATAAAGCGAACAGATTCCCCTGTCGTCGCCCCCTCGATAAAACATCAAAATGAAAAAAATGAAATAAAATACTCCTCGCCCCGACCCACTCCACGCGCCATGCTAACAGGAAACTGCAAATGGCATCCCTTTACAATCATGTTCCTTTTACCGCACGAACAATTAAATCATCAGCTCTCCCTCTCGCTCTACCGGCCCCTCGACCTCACTCGACCCTTACTCGACCATGTAATCAACACCAGGATATCTTATCCTCCTTCCCTTACTCTCCTTTCCTTTAACAACTCCCTGGGTCCTTGTATTGAAAGGGCGACGGCGGGCTTCTGTGGGGAACGATAGCACACCTTTCTTCTTCTCGGCCTCTCGAGCTGGTGTAGTACAGGGTAAAAATGTCAGCACTGGAATATTGGTTGATTATTGAAGACTGGAATACCTAAGCCTTTCCGTTATTTCTTCGGGTGGATTTCTCATATTCCGTTATCTCGTTTTTCGCTCCTTCATCTTCCTCTGACAGCGCCACAGCATCTGTATCTCCTCCGTCTGCCATAGGTAGTAAAAGGGGACGCATTATGTCAGCACTAGAATACGGAGGAAAACCTGAGCTTATTTCTCCTTATTTCACTGTTCTCTTAGCTTTATTTCTGTTCTTATTTCTATTTTTTTTCTCTTTCATTCCTCCATCATTCTTTACCGACACCATAGCATTTCTATTTCACTGCTTTTCACCTCTTATAATTAAGCGGTACATAGTCAACCTTCACTTATTTTTCCTCCTCTTTTATTAAGGACAGCTAAGAGTTCCTTACCATTAACAGCCGTCAGAATACACAGAAAAAAAAACCATTTCACTTTCGAGTTCGATAGTTTTATGTATTAGTTATATGTACCTTGTTTCTTCCTGTTCCTCGTTTCCCTCCTTTCCTCTCTCTTTCCTCCTACGCCGGCACCACATTATCTCCGTCTGTTTCCCCTCTTACCTGGAGGAACACGAGACGTACAAATCTCTCTCCCTCCTTCTCTTATTCTTCATTATCGTTCCTCTTATTTTCTTCCTTTCCTCGCCCACTCTCTTTACTCCGTCCCCTTCGCCATGCTTTATCAACACCACAGCGTTCTGTCTCTTCTACCTCATAGTACTTGGTTTAAAATCTTCCTATTTCTTCTCATTCCTCTTATTTCTTCTTTTCTTCTCTCACTCCTACTACACTTTAGTACTAGTGACTTCTAGAACACCCCTTCTCTCACCTGTAGTAATGCGTGGTACACCTCAACCTTATCTTTTTCTTCCCAATCCCCCTATTTCTTCCTTCCTTCTCTCTCCCTATACCTTCCCTTCGCCAACACCAAAGCATCCTTATCTCTCCCTCCTCTTCACCCGCGGAAACCACCTTTAACTCCCCTCATTTCCCCTCATTCCCCCTTCCTTCCTCCTCCTCCTCCTCCTCTGCTCTCTCACTCCACCTACACTCGCCTTAATAACAGCATCCCCTTCATCGCCCTAACATCTCCACTTCTCCCGCGTCTCGCCTCCCCACCTGCGGCAACGCCCTCCACGCAATCTCGCTTATTTTTCCGGTATCTCCCACGCAATCTCCCTCATTATTCCGGTATCTCCCACGCAATCTCCCTCATTATTCCGGCCTCCCACGCAATCTCCCTCATTATTCCGGTCTCCCACGCAATCTCCCTCATTATTCCGGTCTCCCACGCACTCTCCCTCATTATTCCGGCCTCCCACGCAATCTCACTCATTATTCCGGTCTCCCACGCAATCTCCCTCATTATTCCGGTATCTCCCACCCAAATCTCACTCATTATTCCGGCCTCCCACGCAATCTCCCTCATTATTCCGGTCTCCCACGCAATCTCACTCATTATTCCGGCCTCCCACGCAATCTCACTCATTATTCCGGTCTCCCACGCAATCTCCCTCATTATTCCGGCCTCCCAACGCACTCTCCCTCATTATTCCGGCCTCCCACGCAATCTCACTCATTATTCCAGCCTCCCACGCACTCTCCCTCATTATTCCGGCCTCCCACGCAATCTCCCTCATTATTCCGGTCTCCCACGCAATCTCACTCATTATTCCGGTCTCCCACGCAATCTTCCTCATTATTCCGGTATCTCCCACGCAATCTCCCTCATTTTTCCGGTCTCCCACGCAATCTCCCTCATTATTCCGGTCTCCCACGCACTCTCACTCTTTATTCCGGTCTCCCACGCAATCCCCCTCATTATTCCGGCCTCCCACGCAATCTCACTCATTATTCCGGCCTCCCACCCAAATCTCCCTCATTAATCCGGCCTCCGTCGGCGCACGAGACGAGACAATACCCCCTCCCCCACCCCCCATCCCCCATTCTCTCGCTACGGCTTCTTCATCGCTCTCCGTACGTGTGGCTTCGTGTGGCTTCGTGTGGCTCCCTCCGTGCTGTCTTCCCATTCGAGGGCCTGCGGGTACAATGGCCGGGGGACAATAGATGTAATGGGTCTGTTGATTATGCTGATATCAATTATGATGGCTGATGCTGATGCTGCGGCGAGAGAGGGACGCGAGAGGGACGAGAGGAAAGTGGTCCGCGGTGGTAGCATTAAGGGGAGATTGCATTTGTGGATAGAAGTAATTCGATAAAGGGGGGAGAGAGAGAAAATGAGTGGGACAAGTGCGGTGGTACTGACTGTGAAAGGTATTGTGATGGTGGGAGGATTGGTGGCCGGGATAAGATTGATGTTCTTGGTGATGATCATGACAAAACTAACCAACCAACCAACAAACAAAAAAGATTGTTATAATTATCCTTCTTATCAAAATTCTCTTCCTCATCATCATAATCATCCTCATCGTATTCATAATCGTAATCAAAATCATTATCTTCGTAATCATAACGAAAATCAAAATCATTATCATCATTGTCATCAATATCGTTATCATTATAATCAAAATCATTATCATCGTTATAATCAAAATAATCATCATAATCATAATCAAAATCAAAATCATTATCATCATTATAATCAAAATCATCATCTTCATAACCATAACAAAAACCAAAATCATTATCATCATTGAATCAAAATCATCATCTTAATCACAATCATCACCTTCATCCACATCCACATCATCATCCTAATCATCCTAATTATCAACATCATAGCAATTGGGTGACACTGATACTAATGATAACGAAAGCCACGATATGCCCAAATATGTCAATCACTGCCAACCAAGCAATAGACGATAAACAGGAAGATAGCAATAAAGAAGGGGGATGAGGAGGAGGGAGAGAAGGAAAGGATGAAGAGGATTAAAGAAGATGGGAGAAGGGAAAGCGGAAGAAACTAAACGAGAGACAAATAACAGCCAACCAAATAATATAGCAAATAAAGCAAAAAAGAAAAAAAAAAAAAAAAAAAAAAAAAATCATAGAAAAAGTAGCAAAAAAGTATCATAGAAAATATAGCAAATAAAAATCATAGAAAATATAGCAAGAAAAAAAAAATCAAGATAAGTAAAAAATAGGAAAAAAAAAAAAAAAAAAAAAAAAAAAAGAAATCCAGCCAACCAAACAACAAACAAACAAGCAAAACAAACAACCGAGAGACCATGAAACAGCCCCGACAGAGGGAACGCGACCCTTTCCTTTACGTTCCAAACACAACAGCATTAGTATCGATCTGATTTTAATGGCGAATCCGACTTGTATTGTTCGTCGGGAGAGAGAAAAAAAAATCCGTGTTGTATTTACACTTGCATTATCATTAGAAGAGATATTTAGTATGATTCGAATTTAATTTAGATGTAAAACTGATTGTCAGGAGGAGATTCCATTTGCGTTTTATACCGATATTGATTTATCACGTTTTGGGATTAGGAATTTTGATATTAAGATGAGGAAGGGGGGAATGTGTTACGTGCGTTAATATTGTATCGGGATATATTAATATAGCAAAAAAAAAGAAAAAAAAAAATATATATATGGCAAAAAAAAAAAAAAAAGGCAAAAACAAAAATGATAATAATCATAATTATAATGATAATGATAAAAAATAAGGCAAAAAAAGAAGAAAAAAAAAAGGTATTTCTCTTCCCAGCCCACTAAATAAATACTTTAATTGCCCTATAAAAGAAAAGGGGTTATAAACCATCTTTCTTTTTTTCACGGTTCATCCGAAAAAAAAACCCAACCGACTAGCGTATTTGCATCAAATGTTAAAACTAACATTGCCGCGTTCATAATTCCATCAGTTTACTCCCCTGGATCTTGATTGAATCATTTTATATCAAGCACACAATGACGAGAGTCGACCAGTCAGCACTGCCGCTCGTATAGAAAAACCTGGATTAGATTCCCGCCTCTTTCCACATTTCCGGAGTGTGGCTTGTTGTCCTTTATTATTTCATTTATTAATTTACCAAGATATATATATATATATATATATATATATATATATATATATATATATATATATATATATATATATATATATATATATATATATATATATATATATATATATATATATATATATATATATATATATATATATATATATATATATATATATATATATATAAACACACATACATTGTTTATCATTTTCTCCATTATTTTTCTGTACTATCTATGTTCTCACTGTCTTGAATCCAAACTGTTTACTCTTTGTATTCTACTATATATGTTTATTTATTTATTTATTTATTTATTCATATCCTTTTATATGTTTATCTATTTATTAACGGATTTGTTAATTATTGTCAGGTCATGTTCTT
>NC_091591.1:17382109-17384609 GCF_042767895.1 Penaeus vannamei | reverse complement strand
AACGACTTGAATGTAACCTATGGAAGGTACTTTTTCGCTATGGGAAACCTTGATAACTGGTCCAGTGTTACTCCCTGTCTGTAATAGGAACAATTGTTGTCTAAAACGTAATATTTTTGGGAACTATGGAGAGTGTTGCGAGAGGATGGCATGGGAATCGACCCGAATGTAACCTATAGAAGGTACTTTTTCTATGGGAAACCTTGATAACTGGTCCAGTGTCATTCCCTGTCTGTGATAGGAACAGCTGTTTTCTTGTACGTAACATCGTTGGTAAAAGCGTGTGGTTATGGAAACTATGGCGAGTGTTGCGAGAGTATGATATGGGAAACGACTTGAATGTAACCTATGGAAGATATTTTTTCGCTATGGGAAACCATGATAACTGGTCCGGTGTTACTCCCTGTCTGTAATAGGAACAATTGTTGTCTAAAACGTAATATTTTTGGGTAACTATGGAGAGTGTTGCGAGAGGATGGCATGGGAAACGACTTGACAGTAACCTATAGAAGGTACTTTTTTCTATGGGAAACTTTGATAACTGGTCCAGTGTTTTTCCCTGTCAGTGATAGGAACAGCTGTTTTCTTGTACGTAATATCGTTGGTAAAAGCGTGTGAGTTGTGGGAACTATGGAGAGTTTGCGAGAGTATGATATGGGAAACGACCCGAATGTAACTTATAGATATTTTTTTGCTATGTGAAATCATGATAACTGGTCCAGTGTCATTCCCCGTCAGTGATAGGAACAATTGTTGTCTAAAACGTAATATTTTTGGGAACTATGGAGAGTGTTGCGAGAGTATGACGTGGGAAACGACTTGAATGTAACCTATGGAAGGTACTTTTTTCGCTATGGGAAACCTTGATAACTGGTCCAGTGTTATTCCCCGTCAGTGATAGGAGCAATTGTTGTCTTATACATAATATTTTTGGTAACTATGGAGAGTGTTGCGAGAGTATGATATGGGAAACGACTTGAATGTAACCTATAGAAGATATATTTTTTTTCTATGTGAAACCATGATAACTGGTCCAGAGTTATTCCCTCTCAGTGATAGGAACAGTTGTTGTCTTATACGTAATATCGTTTTCTGTATTGGTTTTCAATAGGTGTCCTGACCCCGCGGTTCTCCTGTAGTTCCCTTGGCCTCTGGAGCACTACCAAGGCCCTTTGTTATCAGCAACTGAATGTTAATGATAGTAGTGATGATGATAATAATAGTAGTAATAAAAATTATAATTATAATGATAATGATAATCATAACAATAATTATAATGATAACAACATCATCAACTGCAACAGTAATAATAATAATCTGGGTTCTTTTATCCGTAGATTCGTTAAAACACAAAGTGCAAGTGAGCTTTAATGAAACTAATCCCCACACACATACAAAATATGCAGGAGGCAGGACACAACAGAAGCTGCCTCCGGTCGCCTCAGGCTCAGCTGTCTTTCCTTCCGACTAGCTAGCGGTGTTGGTGTCTGCATGTAATGTCTGAGGGACCATGACTCTAAGACTGGACAGCAAAATGCAGGACTTACAAGCAAAACAAGTTACATGCAGATATGAACATAGATGGTATACATACACTGTAATATTACTGAATGTAATAAAGACATTTACGGAGAGCAATACATTCAGCAAGTAACTTTATATATCATACAGTCGTAGACACTTGTCTCTAACTCTCCACATCTATACAAATAATAATAATGATAATATTAACGATAACAATATTAATAATTCAATGATAATGATAATAACAATAGCACAGATAATTAATATTATAATATGAGAAATAATCTTGGAGAATACACGTGTCTTTCTTTCACTGGCTTCGAAGGGAAAAACCGCAACAAACACGACCCGAACCACCGTAGGACAAACCGAACATAAATATTGGTAAGATCAGCAGTCTCAAGTCTGCGTAAAATACAGAGTGAAATATAGAAATCCTATATTATTTGAATAAACTCCTCGGGCATTAATTTGAATATTCTTTTTATCTCCGAACCATCTACATAAACAGTGTTGTTTACGTCGGAGAGTCGGCCACGAAGTCTGAACCGAGAGTGAATCTGCTTTGTTTGTTCATTTGTTTATTTTTAGAGATGGGAGTTGTAAATTCAGTCAACACTCATCGTAATTTAGTTTTTGGCAGTTCACAAATATATCCATTTGCTTTTCAACGGCGCAGTAACAGGCAGCACAGAGTGGCTGTATGCTGTCAACAATGTAATTAGAGCGACCACCTCTGTGTTGTTTGTTATGTCAGGTTTCAGTAATATGGCTTCTATGTATATTTGTATAACGCTTTGTACACTTTTGGTGTGTATGAGTGACAGGGTTTTATTTTCGTATATATGGCGGTTATTTGTAGCTGTTTTTTCGTATTCGAGTCACATTTAACTGATACACACAAGACTCTGATGGAAAAAATAAACATACACAAACAAAAACAAAAATAGCACATGTCTCTCTCTCTCTCTTTGTC
>NC_091591.1:17374609-17377109 GCF_042767895.1 Penaeus vannamei | reverse complement strand
TTCCCATTCTTGCGTTAAGATTCTCTCGCAGCGATGCTTGTTCATTCATTTATAATCATTGTTGTTCAAAGTATTCTTATCATGATTGTTGATACATTGTTGTTTTTGTTTTTATTATTATTATTATTATTATTATTATTATTATTATTATTATTTCTTTTTATTATTATTATTATTATTATTATTATTATTATTATTATTATTACTATTATTTCTTTTTATTATTATTATTATTATTATTATTATCATTATTATTATTATTATTATTATTATTGTTATTATCATTATTATTATTATTGTTATTATTATCATCATTATCATTATCATCATCATCAATATCATCATTGTTATTATCATTAAAATTATTACTGTTGTCAGAGACATTATCATTACTATTATTAGAGGCATTATCATAATTATTATTATTATTATTATTATTATTATTATTATTATTATTATTATTATTATTATTATTATTATTATTATTATCATTATCATTATCATTATCATTATCATTATCATTATTATCATGATTGTTAGTAGTTATATTATAATTTTTATCCTCATCTAGAGACATTATAATTTTTATTATTATTACTAGTAGTAGTAGTAGTATCATGTTGATGATACTACTACTATTAGTGATATTAACAATACTACTACTTCTACTACTACTACTAGTAGTAATACTACTAATAATAATACTACTAAGGATGATGATAATAATAATAGTAATAATAATAATAATAATAATAATAATAATGATAATGATAATGATAATAATAATAATAATAATAATAATAATAATAATAATAACAATAATAATAATAATAATAATAATGATAATAATAATAATAATAATAAAATAATAATAAATTATGATCTGATTATCATTATCAATATACCTATCATTGCTCTTATGACTCTTAAATCCAATTAGCAATTATGATAGCATTTCATTAATATGCTCGTTATCAAGAATATTTCATTGACTTGAATTACTCGTTATCTTTAAATTGATTGTATTGGCATTCAGAAGCATTTTTTACGTTGTCTTAGTCTAGTGACGCTAACCTGACCCTTATTGCTCTCATACATTTTCCATGTTGTTATTCTGTTGTTTTCATGTCATGTTTTTACTGAAAATGATCCTTTGGAAATGGTGATTCTGAATCACGGTGAACTGAACTTTTTACTGAAAATGATCCTTAGGAAATGGTGATTCTGAATCACGGTGTAACTGCATTTATTATTGATAATCAAATGTTCTATGTTGCATGGATGGTCAGCCAGTCTGTCTACTAACCACAATGTTGGGATTGTAAGAACATGTCTACTGTATGTGAATTATACTCTTGTTCCTACTTCACGAAACGGTCATGTGAACCGGTTTCTAAATCTATGTTCATTCATATTCTTTCGTGTTTTTCCACTGTATATTCTTTAAAAACGATTTTTTTTTTTTTTATGGCGATTCCTGTGCCATACACTCAGACCTCTCGCCCTCGTGTGTTTGGCAGGACGCGCTCCTCCCAGAGTATCACAGCCTTGCCCTCCTGTACCGGTTAAGGTGCTGTTACACTATCACTCTTTCCGTCAATTTTTTGACAATTTTCTGAAAATTTTCTCAAATTTTGAGCGAATTGTCGATTCTCGTTTCCGTCTGAAAATCTTTCCGTCAACTTTTTCAGCCAAGCAAAGTCAACTCAGGAGCTATATTCGAGAATGTTTGTATTTATGTTAAATAAAATTGTCAAAAAAATGGACGGAAAAAAGTGCTAGTGTGACACGGCCTTTACCGGGTATAAAGACAAAACCAGTGACAAAATTAACCACCAATACCTTCAGAGTACTCACCACTCCTCTGTGCTTTACTTACTACTGCCTTACCGCTTCTACCACACAATAAGAAGGAGAAGCAGAAGTGGGTGAGACGCCTCGAACTTATTACACGAAGCCTTTGTAATTTACGACAATATGCGGCTGTATACAGTGGTAATATAGATTTGAAATGATTAATCTCCTGTACGCATTCCTTCTCTTGATTACGGCATGAACAAACAACACGATTTTCATGTTGATTCGGATATTTACAAAAATAATAAAAAAAAGAAAAAGAAAAAAAAAGAAAAAGAAAGAAAAAAAAGAAAAGAAAAGAAAAAAGAAAGAAAGAAAAAAAAAAAAATATATATATATATGTAAAATAAGTGAGTCAATTAATAAATAATAAAAATAAATTAATCGATTACTTAATAAAAAAACATAGATAAGTAAATAAATGAATAGAAAAAAAGAATAAAATAGAATAAATCAACAACAAATTTGACTTCCCGTGTTCTAAACTCACTTATACATGAAATAACCACCCATCTTTTGACCACGAACGTCACCTAACCAGCCCATTCCCAGCATGTTCCTTCTTATCTATTTCATTTCTTCCGGTTGGCTTGATGAGGTCGTCTGCCTTGATAAGGGCAATGCCATAAAGTGGCCCGGAGAT
>NC_091591.1:17367109-17369609 GCF_042767895.1 Penaeus vannamei | reverse complement strand
ATATATATATATATATGAATATATATATATATATATATATATATATATATATATATATATATATATATATATATATATATATATATATATATATATATATATATATATATATATGTATAATGATGAATAACAAGCAGAAGCCAGAAAGTTGGAAAAAAACAGCATTTGAAGTGAAAATAAACTACACTGAGAAACATTTAATGTTTTCTATCTTATTTCAGTTTTGTCTATTTACCTTTTACAGTTGATCTAGTTATATTAACTCTGAATATCAATGCACCAAGTAATGTTTTTCCTGATATGTTTGACATCATTTGCTGCAAACATTTGTTCTCCAGCAAGAGGTATTATGTGTATAGAGTGAACATGACGAGATTACTAATTATACAAGTTCATTCAAAACAGAAAATGAATAATGATCTACGTAATACACTGAGTGCATAACATTCAAACAATTAAACTCATATGCATTCTAATTGGACTATAATTATCCCGTTTATTTGTAAATGATGTTAATTGCACAATTATTCATTCCACTGATAATGATACGGACATCAGTGCCAATCACTTTTGTTTTCCTTCTTTTTCAAATCACGGTGATACGATTAACTTCAGCTTTCAATAATCTGTTTTATTAATGCTTTTAACTGTGCTGATCAAATGAATAGAAATTGATAGTTTATAAAGGTTGCATAAAAATCGCGAGTGGAAATAAGTAAATATAGGAAATATGATAGCTTATGTCAATTTCCAATAATTGAATATATTTATTTCAGTTAAAGTATAACTTTTTGACTTATTGCTCATAAAATTTATTTTTCTTTTTCAACACACACAAATATGCCAAGGACGATTTTTTTTCCTAAACAAGTTATTCATATTTGTTTTAATTTTTTTTATAGATATTATGTTAACGAGTTTTTTTATTTACCAATTCATCTAATTGCAGGCTTTTAAAACTATTTACTGTACCATTAAATTTTTGGGTAGCGTGATTTATGGCTCGTGGTGTGGGAATGAATTAATTCCTCCGTTGAGTGTGTGTCAAATATTATAGAAACGTTTTTAGTCATTAATACTTTATTTAGAAAATAAATACTAATGGGCAGATGGTATATTATGTAAATCTTAGCAATGAATATAATTACTTAATTCATATCTAAGGTTAAGTAAATATCCTCCTTTTTCATACTAATTATAAATCAAAAATCATTTTAATAAAGAAAATGAAAAAAAGCAAAAAAAATTATACATATACATACATATATATATATATATATATATATATATATATATATATATATATATATACATATACATAAACACACATACACACACACACACACACACACACTCATAAGACCACACCCAGTCTATCAGTATTCTTTCCATTTTACTAGGACATAAGCCAATCGTTCCCCTTTACAATTTCCCTTTCTAACACTTCACTCTAATAACTAATTTCATCTTCAATCTGTTCATTGATGCCACTTTCACCTACGACTAATTCCGTTGCTGCATCCACGGCCCATTAAAATAACTGATTAAATAACAAAAAAAATCTTCCCTAGCAACAAAGCATAATGGTATGTTGTTCTCGCCGCATTTTCTCAATCATTTCTCTCTTTACGATGGAGGACAGCAACGACTCATCTCATATACCATAAATCAATACAAATGGATTTAACAATTACGTAAATACAATTATCAAGTATTACTATCTATGATATCAGGGTAAATCACGTCTCTGAATACCAGCATTAGTTTACCTTTGTATGGGATGAAGGTAAAAACTTGTCTGAGAGAAATTCTTAAAATAACAAAGTTTTTGCTTTCTGCCGAGTGAATTGTTAACATTTGAGCAAAATACCCATTTATAAATGACTCTTATAATTTACTCTATTTGTTATAACACGAAATTTTGGTAAATTGATATGTTTTTAGAAATACAAAGATATGTAAAGAAATGTTTCAGTGACGTATATACATCTTTGAAATTAGAACCAACGCACATTTTTGAATGTCAAATAAATAATGATCTCGACATACATATGTGTGTGTGTGTGTGACTGAGGGTGTATGTGTGTGTATACATACATACATACATACATATATATATATATATATATATATATATATATATATATATATATATATATATATATATATATATATATACACACGTGTATGTATGCTTGTGTGTGAGTAAATACACACACACACACACACACACACACACACACACACACACACACACACACACACATATATATATAGAGAGAGAGATAGATAGATAGATATGTATAGATAGATATGTATAGATTGATATGTATAGATTTGTATATATATATATATATATATATATATAGATAGATAGATAGATAGATAGATAGATAGATAGATATGTATAGATAGATATGTATAATTTGTATATATAGATATGAATATATATATGTATATATGCATATATATATATATATGCATATATATACATATGTAT
>NC_091591.1:17347109-17357109 GCF_042767895.1 Penaeus vannamei | reverse complement strand
CCCTCCACCCCTCCCTCCCTCCCTCCTCCCTTCCCCTCCACCTCTTCCTCTTTCTACAACCCCTCCCTCACTCCCTCCCTCCCTCATCCCTCCCCCTTCGCCTCTTCCTCCTTCTACAACCCCTCCCTCCCTCCCTCCCTCCCTCCCCTCCGCCTCTTCCTCCTTCTACAACCCCTCCCTCCCTCCCTCTCCCTCCCCACACCCCTCCCTCATCCCTCCCCCTCCGCCTCTTCTCTTTCTTCTACAACCCCTCCCTCCCTCCCTCCCTCCTCATCCCTCCGCCTCTTCCTCCTTTTACAACCCCTCCCCCTCCCTTTTCTCTTCCAACCCCTCCTCCCCCCTCCACCTCTTCCTCTTTCTTCAACCCCCTTCCCCCCTTTCCCCCCTTCTACCTCCCTCATCCCTCCCCTTCCGCCTCTTCCTCCTTTTACAACCCCTCCCTCCCTCCCTCCCCCACACCCCTCCCTTCTCCGTCCCCCACTACCCTCCCTTCTCCCTCCCTACCCCCCTTCTCCCTCCTCTCCCTCCCCCTCCGCCTCTTCCTCTTCCCCCCTTCTACCTCCCACAGCCGGGCTCATCCCTCCCCCTCCGCCTCTTCCTCTTTCGCCCCCTCCCCATCTACCTCCCCCACACCCTCCCTCCGTCCCTCCCTCTCCGCCTCTTCCTCTTTCTCCCCCTTCCCCCTTCCCCCCTTCTACCTCCCACAGCCGGGCTCATCCCTCCCACTCCACCTCATCCTCTTCCCCCTTCCCCTTCCACCTCTTCCTCTTTCTTCACCCCCTCCCTGCCTCCCTCCCCCACACCCCTCCCTCCCTCCCTCCCCCCTCCGCCTCTTCCTCTTTCTTCCCCCTTCCTCCTCCTCCCCACCCCCCTTCTCCCTCCCCCACACCCCTCCCTCCTCCCTCCCCCTCCGCCTCTTCCTCTTCCCCCCTTCCCCCCCCTTCTACCTCCCCCACACCCCTCCCTCCCTCCCTCCCCCTCCCCCTCATCCTCCTTCTTCCCCACCCTCCCAACCTCCCCTCCTCCCTCCTCCCTCCCCCTTCTACCTCCCCCACACCTCTCCCTCCCCCTGCTACCTCCTCCGCCTCTTCCTCTTTCTTCCCCCCCTTCCCCCCTTCCCTCCTCCCTTCCCCCCCCTTCTACCTCCCACAGCCGGGCTCATCCCTCCCCTCCGCCTCTTCCCTCTTTCTACAACCCCTCCCTCCCTCCCTCCTCCCTCCCCCCTCCGCCTCTTCCTCCTTTTACAACCCCTCCCTCCCTCCCTCCTTCCCTCCCCCTCCGCCTCTTCTTCTTTCTCCCCCCCTTCCCCTCCCTTGCCCCCTCCTCCCCCCCCTTCTACCTCCCACAGCCGGGCTCATCTCCAGCCTTATTGGAAAATGCTGCAATATTTCTCCCCCCAAACATAATATGTGACGTAACAAATCATATGTAAAGCGGAAATTGCCACCCGATTATCGGTGCCATAAGAACCGTCCTGCGAAATATTCCAGCGTCATTCCGCACAGCTGATTTTTCTAAATGTGTCGATTCCTTAGTTTAAAATTCTCCAAGGCAGCACCTCACGTCTCCGCTGCCTTTCTCTTCCTTCTTCTTTCTTCCTTCCTCTCTATCTCTTCTTCTTCCTCGCTTCTTTTTTCTTCCGTCTCTTCTTTTTTCCGTTTGGTCGCCTCTTACTTATCTTCCCTCCTCCTTCTCTCTCTCTCTCTCTATTCCGTCTATCTTTCCTACCTCTCTTCACTCCTTCCCTCTTTTCACTCCTTCCCTTCTCTTCCCTCCTTCCACCCTCCCTCTCCTCCCCCCTTCCCTCTCCCCATCCCTCCCTCTCTTCCCTCCAACCTTCCTTCCTCCCTCTCTTCCCTCCTTCCTTCTCTTCCCTCCTTCCACCCTCCCTCCTGCTTCCCTCCCTCTCTTCCCTCCTTCCACCCCCCCCCCCACCCCGACGCTGCTGGTGATATCGAAGTCTGGCGCTTTCTCTCGCACTTTTGCTGTCCCAAGCTGCTCTTCTCGCAGAGGTAAAGGTAGAAGGTGGGAGGCAGGGAGGAAGGGAGGAAGTAAAGAAGGATAAGGGAGGGAGAACGGGGAAGGAGAATGAGGTGGGGATGGAGGGGGGTGGGAGTAAGGGCGAGGGAAAGGTAGGAGGAAGGAGGGAGGGAGAATGGGGAAGGAGAATGAGGTGGGGATGTAGGGGGAGGGGGTAAGGGCGAGGGAAAGGTAGGAGGAAGGAGGGAGGGAGAAGGGAGGAAGTAAAGAAGGGTAAGGGAGGGAGAATGGAGAAGGAAAATGAGGTGGGGATGGAGGTGGGAGGTGGGGGTAAGGGCGAGGTAAAGGTAGGAGGCAGGAGGGGGAGAAGGGAGGAAGTAAAGAAGGAAGGAGGGAGGGAGAATGGGGAAGAAGAATGAGATGGGGATGGAGGGGGGGAGGGTAAGGGCGAGGGAAAGGTAGGAGAAGGAAGGAGAATGAGGTGGGGATGGAGGGAGGTAGGGGGGGGGTAAGGGCGAGGTAAAGGTAGAAGGAAGGAGGGAGTGAGGATGGGGAAGGAGAATGAGGTGGGGATGGAGAGGGGGTGGGGTAAGGGCGAGGGGAAAGGTAGGAGGAAGGGAGGAGGAGGGAGAATGGGGAAGGAGAATGAGGTGGGGATGGAGGAAGGGGTGGCAAGGGGTAAGGGCGAGGGAAAGGTAGGAGGAAGGAGGGAGGGAGAAGGGAGGAAGTAAAGAAGGAAGGAGGGAGGGAAAATGGGGAAGGAGAGAATGGAGGTGGGGATGTAGAGGGGAGGGGGGTAAGGGCGAGGGAAAGGTAGAAGGAGGGAGGAGAAGGAGGAAGTAAAGAAGGAAGGAGGGAGGGAGAATGGGGAAGGAGAATGAGATGGGGATGGGTGGGGGGTAAGGGTGAGGGAAAGGTAGAAGGAGGGAGGGAAAAGAGAAGGAATAGGAGACGGATAGGGGGCTTCAGGTGGGGAAGGAGCAAAGGGTGAGAGGGAGGAGAAAGCGGAAGGAAGTAGAGATAGGGTAAAGGTGAAAGAAGAGGCAAAAGAAGGGAGGAAGGAAGGGGAAGTGAAGAGAAGAAGCAAGGACGAAGGGAGGTGAAGAGAAGAAAGAGGATTGGTAAGGATAGGGGAGGTGTAGGGGGGGGGGAAGAAGTGGGCGAAGGAGGGAAGAAAGAACTGGTAAGGATGGGGAAAAAGGAAGAATGAGGGAGGAAAGCTGGGAAGAACAAGGGAGGGAGGGAAATCGAAGGCAGGATTACGAAGAAGGGAGAGAGTAGATGCAAGAATATGAATATAGAGGCTATAAATAAAATAAAGAATAAAGAATAAAGATAAAGAGGAATAAAGAATAGGTATTGAAATGCTGCTTGAGAAATGAGTGAAAGGGAGGAGGAGAGAAGTAGGAGGAGAAGGACAGAAGATAAGTAAACAAAAGGAGATAGAAGGAACTGAAAGGAGGAAATAATAATGATAAAAAAGTTAGAGCTAAAAAAAGTCAAAGAAAAGAATGAAAGAGAAAGGAGGAAAAAATAAAGGGAGTAACGTAAAAAAAAAAAAAACATACGTGAAGAAAAAAATCACCAAAAATGAAGAAAAAGGAAAGGAGGAAACAGCAAGAGGAGCAAGAAAGGAGGGAGGAAGGGAGGAAAGGGAGAAGACGCCAGGGTGACTCGAAAAGGACGCTGAGACTTCGCGATGCGTGGGAAGAAGACGTAAAAAAGGGAGACCAAAATAGGCGAAAGGTGGAAGAAGGAGAACCAAGAAACGGAGAAGAAAAGAAAACAGTCAAGAGAGAGAAATCAAAGGAAGCAGAAAGAAATAAAAGAAAACAACGTAGAGAAAAATAATGAAAGGATAAGAACATCTAATGAGAATAGAAGGAAGGAGAAAGAAGACGAAATAGATTTTGGAAGGAAAAGAAAGGGCGAACAAAGAAAAGGCAATAAAGAAAGAAGAACAAAATGAAATAAAGACGGATATAGATGAAAAGAAAAGCATCAATAATAGAAGGAGGAAAAGAGAAAAGAAAGCAACAGAAGAAGAGAATAGAAGAAGAAGAAGAAGAAGAGAGACCAAAGAAACATAAACCAAAAAACAAAGAGATGATTAGAAAGAATTAAGAAAAGGATAAAGGAGAGAAAGAGAGAATGACAAGAATCACAGGGTGATAACGAGGCCCGAAAGGAAAAAGGTGAGAAATTAATGAAATGAAAAGAAAAAAAAAATGAAAGAAAAATCACCAAAAATGAAAAAAAGGAAGAGAGGAAACAGCAAGAGGAGCAAGAAAGGAGGGAAGAAACGGAGAAGAAAAGAAAACAGTCAAGAGAGAGAGAGAGAAATCAAAGGAAGCAGAAAGAAATAAAAAAAAACAACGTAGAGAAAAAGAATGAAAGGATAAGAACATCTAATGAGAATAGAAGGAAGGAGGAAGAAGACGAAATATATTTTGGAAGGAAAAGAAAGGGCGAACAAAGAAAAGGCAATAAAGAAATAAGATCAAAATGAAATAAAGACGGATATAGATGAAAAAAAGCATCAATAATAGAAGGAGGAAAAGAGAAAAGAAAGCAACAGAAGAAGAGAATAGAAGAAGAAGAAGGAGAAGAGAGACCAAAGAAACATAAACCAAAAAACAAAGCGATAATTAGAAAGAATTCAGAAAAGGATAAAGGAAAGAAAGAGAGAATGACAAGAATCACAGGGAGATAACGAGGCCCGAAAGGAAAAAGGTGAGAAATTAATAAAAAAAAAAAAAAACTCGAAAGAAAAATCACCAAAAATGAAGAAAAAGGAAAGGAGGAAACTGCAAGAGGAGCAAGAAAGGAGGGAGGAAGGGAGGAAAGGAAGAAGACGCCAGGCTGACTCGACCAGGACGCTGAGACGTCACGATGCGTGGGAAGAAGACGTAAAAAAGAGAGACCAAAATAGGCGAAAGATGGAAGAAGGAGAATAAAGAAACGGAGAAGAAAAGAAAACAGTCAAGAGAGAGAGAGAAATCAAAGGAAGCAGAAAGAAATAAAATAAAACAACGTAGAGGAAAAGAATGAAAGGATAAGAACATCTAATGAGAATAGAAGGAAGGAGGAAGAAGACGAAATATATTTTGGAAGGAAAAGAAAGGGCGAACAAAAAAAAGGCAATAAAGAAAGAAGAACAAAATGAAATAAAGACGGATATAGATGAAAAGAAAAGCATCAATAATAGAAGGAGGAAAACCGAAAAGAAAGCAAGAGAAGAAGAGAATAGAAGAGAGACCAAAGAAACATAAACCAAAAAACAAAGAGATAAATAGAAAGGATTAAGAAAAGGATAAAGGAGAGAAAGTGAGAATGACAAGAATCACAGGGAGATAACGAGGCCCGAAAGGAAAAAGGTGAGAAATTAATGAAATGAAAAGAAAGAAAAAATGAAAGAAAAATCACCAAAAATGAAAAAAAAGGAAGAGAGGAAACAGCAAGAGGAGCAAGAAAGGAGGGAAGAAACGGAGAAGAAAAGAAAGAAGTCGAGAGAGAGAGAGAGAGAAATCAAAGGAAGCAGAAAGAAATAATAGAAAACAACGTAGAGAAAAAGAATGAAAGGATAAGAACATCTAATGAGAATAGAAGGAAGGGGGAAGAAGACGAAATATATTTTGGGAGGAAAAGAAAGGATGAAGAAATACTTGGAAAAAAAAGGCAATAAAGAAAGAAAGACAAAATGAAATAAAGACGTGAAAGCTTATATACAAAAGGGAGGATAGAGATGAAACGAAAAGCATCAATAATAGAAGGAGGAAAAGAAAAAAAGAAAACAACAGAAGAAGAGAATAGAAGAAGAAGAAGAAGAGAGACCAAAGGAACATAAACCAAAAAACAAAGAGATAAATAGAAAGAATTAAGAAAAGGATAAAGGAGAGAAAGAGAGAAGGACAAGAATCACAGGGAGATAACGAGGCCCGAAAGGAAAAAGGTGAGAAATTAATAAAAAAAAAAGAAAGAAAAATCACCAAAAATGAAAAAAAGGAAGAGAGGAAACAGCAAGAGGAGCAAGAAAAGAGGGAGGAAGGGAAGAAAGGAAGAAGACGCCAGGGTGACTCGACCAGGACGCTGAGACGTCACGATGCGTGGGAAGAAGATATAAAAAAGGGAGACCAAAATAGGCGAAAGGTGGAAGAAGGAGAACCAAGAAACGGAGAAGAAAAGAAAACAGCCAAAGAGAGAGAGAGAGAAATCAAAGGAAGCAGAAAGAAATAAAAGAAAACAACGTAGAGAAAAAGAATGAGAGGATAAGAACATCTAATGAGAATAGAAGGAAGGATGAAGAAGACGAAATAGATTTTAGAAGGAAAAGAAAGGGCGAACAAAGACCTGGAAAAAAGGCAATAAAGAAAGGAAGACAAAGTGAGAAAATAAAGACGTGAAAGATAATATACAAAAGGGAGGATATAGATGAAAAGAAAAGCATCAAGAATAGAAGGAGGAAAATAGAAAAGAAAGAAGAAGAAGAAGAAAAGACCAAAGAAACGTGAAAGATAATATACAAAAGGGAGGATATAGATGAAAAGAAAAACGTCAATAATAGAAGGAGGAAAAGAGAAAAGAAAGCAACAGAAGAAGAGAATAGAAGAAGAAGAAGAAGAAGAAGAAGAAGAGAGACCAAAGAAACATAAACCAAAAAAACAAAGAGATAAATAGAAAGAATTAAGAAAAGGATAAAGGAGAGAAAGAGAGAATGACAAGAATCACAGGGAGATAACGAGGCCCGAAAGGAAAAAGGTGAGAAATTAATGAAAAAAAAAAATCACAAAAAAGAAAGAAAAAAAAAAGAAAAAGGAAGAGAGGAAACAGCAAGAGGAGCAAGAAAGGAGGGAGGAAGAGAGGAAAGGAAGAAGACGCCAGGCTGACTCGACCAGGACGCTGAGACGTAGCGATGCGTGGGAAGAATAAGTAAAAAAGGGAAACCAAAATAGGCGAAAGGTGGAAGAAGGAGAACCAAGAAACGGAGAAGAAAAGAAAACAGTCGAGAGAGAGAGAGAAATCAAAAGAAGGAGAAAGAAATAAAAGGAAGCAACGCAGAGAAAAAGAATGAAAGGATAAGAACATCTAATGAGAATAGAAGGAAGGAGGAAGAAGACGAAATAGATTTTGGAAGGAAATGAAAGGGCGAACAAAGACCTGGAAAAAGGCAATAAAGAAAGAAAGACAGTGAGAAAATAAAGACGTGAAAGATAATATACAAAAGGGAGGATATAGATGAAAAGAAAAGCATCAAGAATAGAAGGAGGAAAATAGAAAAGAAAAGAAGAAGAAGAAGAAAAGACCAAAGAAACGTGAAAGGTTATATACAAAAGGGAGGATATAAATGAAAAGAAAAACGTCAATAATAGAAGGAGGAAAAGAGAAAAGAAAGCAACAGAAGAGAATAGAAGAAGAAGAAAAATAAAGACCAAAGAAACATAAACCAAAAAACAAAGAGATAATTAGAAAGAATTAAGAAAAAGATAAAGGAGGGAAAGAGAGAATAAGAAAAATCACGGGGAGATAACGAGGCTCAAAAGGAAAACGGTGAGAAATTAATGAAATCCAAAGAAAAAAAAAAAAAAAAAAAAAGAAAATAAGAAAGAAAACAGAAAGAAAGAAAGAAAGAAAATAGAAAGAAAGAAAGAAAGAAAGAATGAAAGAAAGAAAGAAAGAAAGAAAGAAAAGAAAGAAAAGAAAGAAGAAAAGAAAAGAAGAAAGAAAAGAAAAGAAAAAAGAAAAGAAAAGAAAAAGGAAATAAAAGAAAATAAAATAAAAAAAAAAAGAAAGAAAAGAAAAAGAAAGAAGAAGAAGAAAAAAAAAAAAAATGTATATATATATGTATATATATATATATATATATATATATATATATATATATATATATATATATATATATATATATATATATATATATATATATATATATATTCATTTATTCATTTATTTATTCTTAATCTTCCCGTTTATATATTTATAGAAACCTTATTTTCTTACGGTGAGACCTCACTCATAATCATCATTATCGTTAACATATGTATCATTATCAGTATCATGATGATTATTATCCTTTTCGTTAGCTACACTTTAATTATCATCATCATCATTATTATTGTTATTTCAATCAATTGTTAATGAGTTCATCAGTGAATCAGTTAGTTGATTAATTATTCAATTTATGTTTATCAACATTATCATGTTTACTATCCGCACTATTATCATTGTTTCTATCGTAATTATTATAATTGTAATTATCCTCATTATTATCATCTTTATTATTATCATCATTCGTTGTAGCAGTAGTAGTATCGTAATTACTATTGTCATTATTATCATTATCAACATTAATATTTTCAGTATCATTATTATTAGTTATTATGATTATAACAACAATAATAATAATAATAATAATAATAATGATAATAATAATAATAATAATAATAATAATGATAATAATAGTAATAATAATAATAATAATAATAATAATAATAATATTAATAATAATCATGATAATGATAATAATAATAATAATGATAATAATAATAATAATAATAATGATAATAATAACACCAATAATAATAATAATAGATAAGAGAGAGAGAGAGAGAGAGAGAGAGAGAGAGAGAGAGAGGGAGAGAGAGAGAGAGAGAGAGAGAGAGAGAGAGAGAGAGAGAGAGAGCGAATGAGATAGAGAGAAGGAGAGAGAGTGGGAGAGAGGGAGACGAGATACACAGGTAATGAATTACTAAATGAATAGACGTATATATAGAGAGATTGATAGAATATATATTTTTATATCTTTATATCTACATATATATTCATATATATGTAGAAATATAACCAAATACTTAGATGATTATATAGAGAGAGAGCAAGAAGAAAAAAAAAAAAAAAAAAAAAAACGAGTGGGGGGGCGCGGTTTGTGCTGACGCCACCACAGAATCGTGGGTCGCTGCCATCTGGCCGGGAGAAGCCGGTGTCCCGGCTTGCGCCACCGTTCCGATGGTCATCAGCCTCCCGTGCGCGTGGCTCCGATGTGTTTCTCGTACAGCTGCTCGTAATCACCGGCACACCTGCGAGGGCCATGAGCGGGTCGGGTGATGGCGCGCCTCGCTCCACGAAATTGCCACCCGGGGATATTGGGGACGCGGGACGGCGGGGAGGATGGGAAGGGGGAGGAGGAGGAGGATGGGGGAGGGGGGAGATGGGAAGGGGGGAGATTGGAAGGGGGAGGGGGGGGAGGAAGGGAAGGGGGGTAGGAGGGGGAGGAGGATGGGAGGAAGAGAAGGGGGGAGGAGGAGGATGGGAGGGAGGGAGGGGTAGGAGGAGGAGGAGGATGGGAGTGATGGGAGGGGGGAGGGGGGAGGGAGGAAGGGAAGGGGGAGATGGGAGGGAGGGGTAGGAGGGGGAGGAGATGGAAGGGAAGGGGGAGGGATAGGAGGGAGGGGAGGAGGAGGAGGATGGGGATGGGGAAGATGAGAGGGAGAGGGAGGAGGGGGAGGAGGAGGTGGAGGATGGGAGGAGGGAGGAGGAGATGGGAGGGGGGAGGAAGGGAAGGGGGAGGTGGAGGATGGGAGGGAGGGGGAGGAGGAGGAGGAAGGGAAGGAGGGAGGGGTGATGGGTGAGAATGAGAGGGTGGGGGAGGAGGAGGAGAGGATGGGGGGGGAGAAGGACGAGAATGGGAGGGAAGGGGGAAAGGAGGGAGGGGAGGGGAAGTGAACATATGCATGTACATATATACATACTTACATATATATATATACATATATATATATATATATATATATATATATATATATATATATATATATATATATATATATATATATATATATATATATATATATATGCTAATCATGTAATCTTAATCAACAGGTTGCCCATTGTGAAAATCTGACCTACATATTCCCAGACACAACACATAGCAAATTATAAGAAAATATAGCCATTATGGAATAGCATAACACACGGTTATCACTAAACACTTACTATATTGTTAAAACTTATCTATAAGTCATTT
>NC_091591.1:17332109-17344609 GCF_042767895.1 Penaeus vannamei | reverse complement strand
CGTCTTTCCAGCTAAGCTGATGTCCTCCGTCATATGAGTGAATAAAACAGGTGTTAGATTATCAGGCGTATCTAACATCACGTCTATGCTTATTATTAACATTATTATTATTATTTAAAAAGCTCTACCAATTTCGCCTATGTAAAAGTTCGGACAGTCCTTACAAGGAATCGTATCAATACTTAGTGAGGTATCAAGAACACCGCTGGCTGCATTGTGCTTAACCAAAGTATTACGCAGTGTATTCGGATGTGTAAATATCAGCTCCTTTAAACCTACGGCATTTTTCATCGAGGGTTGGGTTGTACGGAATGATTAAGAGATTATTACCAGTGTCCTGTTGTGTGTTACTGGAATTATTACAAAATTTAAATGTCGCAGATGAATGTGCCTGATTTAAGAAAAAAAAACAAGAATATCCCATTTCGAAAATGTTTTTGAAGTGACGTCGAGCTCACGACCGATGAATTCACTATCACAAATCCTATAAGAGAAAGGGGTAGCCAGGGAGAAAGAGAGAGAGAGAGAGAGAGAGAGAGAGAGAGAGAGAGAGAGAGAGAGAGAGAGAGAGAGAGAGAGAGAGAGAGAGAGAGAGAGAGAGACAGAGACAGACAGAGAGACAGACAGACAGACAGAGAGAGAGAGAGAGGAGTTTGGTGTGTGAGTTGTTGACAGAGATGTTAAGCGAAAAAACATCATCACATCAAAACACATACCAATTGTTATTCTGTTGATAAACAAATATACTCCCCTGCTGTCTGTTTAATGAAGAAAAACAGATTCCGTATTTCATTTTGGATACGGTGACTATTTTACAAGAGAATGAAAGAAATATTCTAGAAAATATTTTCCACAATTCGGGCTGGAAGAACTCACGCTGCCTGCAATGGACGCGTCTTCTGTGTAGCACTAGCAGGAAAAGCCTCACTAATGCACCCTGTAGCAAATAACCCTGAAAGCACACATACACGCACACACACGCACGCACACACAAACATTCACACACATGCACTTTCACACACATACAAAAACATTCACACACACACATGCACATTCACACACACACACACAAACATTTTCACACACCAAACACATTCACACACACACGCACATCTACACACGCATATTCACACGCACACACAAACATTCACACACACACTCACCAACACACACACATTCACATTAACTTTCACACACATATACACACACGCACATTCATACGCAAACACATATTCCCATACACCACATAGATTCACACAAACCTTCATATACACATAACCATTCACAGACACACACGTACATTCACACACACACACAGAGTCACATACAAACACACGCATATTCACACACACAAACATTCAAACAAATTCACACACACACACACACGTACATCCGCACACACACAAACATTCACACACACCACACAAATTCACACACACACAAATACTCACATATATATACATACACCCACCCATCCACCCACACCCACACACACATATATATATATATATATATATATATATATATATATATATATATATATATATATATATATATATATATATATATATATATATATATATATATATATATACAGAGAGAGAGAGAGAGAGAGAGAGAGAGAGAGAGAGAGAGAGAGAGAGAGAGAGAGAGAGAGAGAGCGAGAGAGAGAGCGAGAGAGAGAGAGAGAGAAAGAGAGAGAGAAAGAGAGAGAGAAAGATAAATAGGTAGATAGATAGATAGATAGATAGATAGAGAGAGAGAGATGATTAGATAGCTCGCCAGACAAGACCCATAAAATGGAGTAGCTGCACATAAGCGGGAATCGGCGTCACTGCCCCGAGATACGTAAATAAACCCTCCCAAGAAGCTCTCACACGTAACGAGCCTTTGGAAGCGAATTAAACAAGGTCGAAAAGCGTCGCTAAGGAGAATCAGAGAAAGCGAAAAAGGATTTCGAAACAGCGTCTGGGAAGCTAACCGAGATCTCTTGACCTGGGAACGAGAGAGTGGGAGAAAAGGAGGAAGAGGGAGGGAGGGAGGAGGGGGAGGAGCGAGAGAGAGAGAGAGAGAGACGGAGAGAGGGAGAGAGAGAGAGAGAGAGAGAGAGAGAGAGAGAGAGAGAGAGAGAGAGAGAGAGAGAGAGAGAGAGAGAAAGAGAGAGAGAGAGAGAGGACAGATAGAGAGAGACAGATAAATAGAGAGAGAGATAGAGAGGTGTGGGGGGGAGGGGGACACAGACGGATCGACAGCAACCAACTAAAAGAATAAAGTTTGGAAGCGAACGAAGGGAGAGGAATAGAAAAGAACACCAACAGAAGAGAGAAACAAGAAAATAAAGAGAATCAGACAAACCCACAGACAGACAGACGAGATTTTCAGACACGCCGCCACCGCGAGTCTACGAGAGGAGAAGCGAACGCCAGAACCAGAGGAAGAGACGCGAGTTTTGTGCATTGTTCCAGGTCCTTGGGAATCCCGCCCGCGCCCGCCCTCGCTTTATCCCGGTTACCTTATCTTCACGCCATCGCAAACCGCACCGCAGGGGCACCTCAGACGCCCTTTGTAGCTGTTCCGTTGCGTGGCGGAGCGAGAAACAATTTCCGAGACCTTTGGGCTCCTCTGGTCTGGTTTGGATTTTTGAAAGTCCTGAAGAAAAAATAAAAACTTTTTATTTTCGATATATATATTTTTTTACGCTCTCTTTAGCCTTCTCTCTTTCGTCATTTCTCTGCTTTCTCTTTCTCTCCTTGTGCTATTTCTTTCTCCTTCACTTCCCATTCCCCCTCCCAATCCTCCTTCTTTCTCTCTTTCTCTCTCTCTCTTTCTCCCTCCCTTCCCATTCCCCTCCCACTCCTCTTTCTTTCTCTCTTCTCTCTTTCTCTCTCTTTCTCCCTTCCCATTCCCCCTCCCACTCCTCTTTCTTTCTCCCTTTCCATCCCATTCCCATTCCCATACCCCATTCCCACCCCTCTTTCTTTCTCTCTTCCTCTCTTCCTCTCTCTCTCTCTCTCTTTCTCTCCAACACAATGCATTGATTTTTTTTCTCTCTCTCTCGGTACATTGAAGCACAGAATGAGATGCCAGCGTCCCGAGAAACAAGGACGGCTGAAGGAGGCGACGGCGGCCGTTACTTTGGGTTAAATGCACTTTCTCGGATCAAGCAGCCGGTTCTTGGATGCTGCTCTGACGTCTGGGAGATCTGAGAGGAAGATGAACGATGTGTGCATGTTTAGGTGTGTATATATATGTATATATGTATATGTATATATATATATATATATATATATATATATATATATATATATATATATATATATATATATATATATATATATATATATATATATATATATATATATATATGTATATGTATATATATATATATATATATATATATATATATATATATATATATATATATATATATATATATATATATATATATATATACACACACACACACACACACACACACACACACACACACACACACACACACACACACACACACACACACACACACACACAGACACACACACACACACACACACACACACACACACACACACACACACACACACACACACACACACACACACACACATATATATATATATATATATATATATATATATATATATATATATATATATATATATATAAGCACATACATATATGTGTGTTTGTGAGTAGCAAAACACTGTAAGGTAATGATACCGTAGTTTTAAAACTTTTACACCAAATTTCAAAAAACTTTGTTCGTTTTTTTTCTTTATCTATTTATTTACGTATCTATCTCTCTCTAAATATATCTATCTCATGTTCATCTCTCTGTCTATCTGTAAATGGGTAACGGAAGCGATTTTATGAATGTATTACATTAATTCTTATCAAGGGAAAGGCCTTTGTTGAAGGAAATATTCTTGATGTCTCTTTTCGGCTAATCAACGTCTCTTTTCGTGTCTATCTACCTTCTATCTATCTGCCCATACGTTAATATTTATGGAAAATCAATCCACGTCTTTTTCGTGTCTATCTGTTCATACGTTAATATCTATCTATCTATCTGTTCATACGTTAATATTTATGGAAAATCAATCCACGTCTTATTCGTGTCTATCTACCTTCTATCCATCTGTTCATACGTTAATATTTATGGAAAATCAATCCACGTCTTTCTCGTGTCTATCTACCTACTATCTATCTGCCCATACGTTCATGATTATGAAAAATCAATCCACCTCAAGACTATTTACTTCTGTCTTTTTCGTGTCTATCTACGTTCTATCTATCTGCCCATACGTTAATATTTATGGAAAATCAATCCACGTCTTTTTCGTGTCTATCTGCCTTCTATCCATCTGTTCATACGTTAATATTTATGGAAAATCAATCCCTGTCTTTTTCGTGTCTATCTACCTTCTATCCATCTGTTCATACGTTAATATTTATGGAAAATCAATCCCTGTCTTTTTCGTGTCTATCTGCCTTCTATCCATCTGTTCATACGTTAATATTTATGGAAAATCAATCCCTGTCTTTTTCGTGTCTATCTACCTTCTATCCATCTGTTCATACGTTCATGATTATGAAAAATCAATCCACGTCTTTTTCGTGTCTATCTACCTTCTATCTATCTGCCCATACGTTAATATCTATGGAAAATCAATCCACGTCTTTCTCGTGTCTATCTACCTTCTATCTATCTGCCCATACGTTAATATTTATGAAAAATCAATCCACGTCTTTCTCGTGTCTATCTACCTACTATCTATCTGCCCATACGTTCATGATTATGAAAAATCAATCCACCTCAAGACTATTTACGTCTCAGCAAAACGAACGGCCTCCGTCGTAGGGAAATCTTCGCGCTGCAGCCAAGACAGATCCCTTCCCTTCTTTCCGAGAGCTATGAGGAATTCCGGGGCTTCTTGTCACTGCCGGAGACAGGTAATTAATCTGTGCACTTTCCGGTCGAGACGCGAATGGCTGGTGTTTCCTGCGGATTTTCTAGCCGGGGAGTTTTGTCTCCGGTCCTCTGCTCGCCTCTGCTCGTCTCTGCTTGTCTCTGCACGCCTCTGCTTGTCTCTGCTCGCCTTTGCTCGTCTCTGCTTGTCTCTGCTCGTCTCTGCTCGTCTCTGCTCACCTCTGCTCGTCTCTGCTCGTCTCTGCTCGCCTCTGCTCGTCTCTGCTCGCCTCTGCTTGTCTCTGCTTGCCTCTGCTCGCGTCTGCTCGCCTCTGCTCGCCTCTGCTCGCTTCTGTTCGCCTCTGCTCGCCTCTGCTCGCCTCTGCTCGCCTCTGCTCGCTTCTGTTCGCCTCTGCTCGTCTCTGCTCGTCTCTGCTCGTCTCTGCTCGTCTCTGCTCGCCTCCTCCTTTCATTGCCCTGCGTTCACGTCTCCATTCCTTATTCTCTGCCTATATTATGGATCATAAATATATATATGAATAATAATATACGTGTATATATGTCTGTCTATATGTATATATGTGTGTGTCTATGTGTGTTTATATTGGTATATGTATGTATGTAAATATGTATATATTTATCTATCTATATATCAGTTTATCAACATAAATACATATATGCATACGTATATATATATATATATATATATATATATATATATATATATATATATATATATATATATATATATATATATACATATGTATGTTTTTATTAGTATATATATATATATATATATATATATATATATATACATAAATATATATATATATATATATATATATATATATATATATATATATATATATATATATATATATATATATATATATATATGTATATATATATATATATATATATATATATATATATATATATATATATATATATATATATATATATATATATATATATATATATATATATATATATATATATATATATATATATATATATATATATATATATATATATATATATATATATATATATATATATATATATATATATATATATATATATATATATATATATATATATATATATACATATATATATATACATATATATATATATATATATATATATATATTTATATATACATATAAATATATATATATGTACATATATATATATATATATCTATATATATATATATATATATATATATGTATATATATTTATATATATATATATATATATATATACATATGTGTATATATATTTATATATATATATATATATATATACATATATATATATATATATATATATATATATATATATATAGATATATATATATATATATATATATATATATATATATATATATATATATATATATATATATTTATATGTATTATATTTATGTATATATATATATATATATATATATATATATATATATATATATATATATATACATGATGTCTATATATATATATATATATATATATATATATATATATATATATATATATATATATATATATATATATATATATATACGTATGCATATATGTATTTATGTTGATAAACTGATATATAGATAGATAAATATATACATATTTACATACATACATATACCAATATAAACACACATAGACACACACATATATACATATAGACAGACATATATACACGTATATTATTATTCATATATATATTTATGATCCATAATATAGGCAGAGAATAAGGAATAGAGACGTGTAAAAAGTTTGTATGGATTAACAAGGTCTACCCATTGTCAGCTTTTTCTCCCCCTACCTTTTTCCCTCCCTCTTCCTCTCCTTCCCCCTCTCTCCATTTTCTTTCTCTCATTTTCCATCTCCTTGCACCCTCTCTCCCCTTTCTTCCTCTTCCTTCTCTCGCTCTCCTCCCCTCTCCCTCTGCCTCTCATCTCCCCCTCTCCCTCTCCTTCCCCCCTCTTTCCCTTTTCCTCCTCTTCCCTCTCTCGCTCTCCTCCCCTCTCCCTCTTCCTCTCCTTCCCCCCTCTCTCCCTCCCTCTTCTTTCCCCCTCTCTCCCTTTTTTTCCTCTTCCCTCTCTCGCTCTCCTCCCCTCTCCATTTCCTTCCTCTCCTTCCCCCTTTCTCCCTTTTCTTCCTCTCCTTCCCACCTCTCTCCCTTTTCTTCCTCTCCTACCCCCTTTCTCCCTTTTCTTCCTCTCCTTCCCCCTTTCTCCCTTTTCTTCCTCTCCTTCCCACCTCTCTCCCTTTTCTTCCTCTTCCCTCTCTCGCTCTCCTCCCCTCTCCCCCTGCCTCCGTATATCCGCTCCCCTTCCCCCTCTCTCCCTCTCTCTTTCTCCCCTTCTCCCTCTCCTTCTCCCTTTTCTTCCTTTCCCTTCCCCCTCTCTCCCTCCCTCTTCCTCTCCTTCCCCCCTCTCTCCATTTTCTTTCTCCTCCGTCTCTCGCTCTCCTCCCCTTTCCCTCCGCCTTCCATCTCCCACTACCTTTCTCCCTCCCTCTTCCTCTCCTTCTCCCTTTCCTCCCCCTCCTCTCCCTTTTCTTCCTCTCCTTCCCCCCTCTCTCCATTTTCTTCCTCTCCTTCTCTCTCGCTCTCCTCCCCTCTCCCTCTGCCTCCCATCTCCCTCCCCCCCTCTCTCCCTTTTCTTCCTCTCCTTCTC
The DNA here is from genome assembly GCF_042767895.1 of Penaeus vannamei. Classification (NCBI taxonomy): domain Eukaryota; kingdom Metazoa; phylum Arthropoda; class Malacostraca; order Decapoda; family Penaeidae; genus Penaeus; species Penaeus vannamei. Next base: position 17,337,017 of record NC_091591.1, on the reverse strand, counting down.
TCTCGCTCTCCTCCCCTCTCCCTCTGCCTCCCATCTACTTTAGACCCTGGCAAAGGACACAAAAGATGACTAGGAATATGAATCCAAGAGATATCTTAGGGTTGTGAAAGGAAGCACTCGAGCTGAAGATAAGAACCGGAGGCACCATCTGAAGATAATGGTCTTAGGCTATATTAGGCATGATAAATGATGATATAAAACTTTCTCGGGTTTAAGGGGAAAAAATAGAGATCCCCCCCCCCCCAAAAAAAAAAGAGAAAAAAAGGAAAGTTTAAAATAATCAAAGTTTGAAAGAGCTCCTGAGCACAAATGAAATCTGGGGTCATTGGCCGTAGAGTTTTATACCATATCCTTGTTTTGTTTATGGCTTTAGTTGATTTTAATCACTTTCTGTTATTTTCTTCAACTTTAGAAATAACCGTTGCCATTTGAACCAATGGGGGCTATCATTTTTATCATTATCAATGCTATTCTATTATTTTCGATAATATTATATTTACTATTATTTTGATCCTTATTATTACTTTTTATTATCGATATTGTTATAATCATAATTGTTATCATTACTATTTTTATAACTATCATGATTGTTATTGTTATCATCACTACTACTATTATTTTATTATCCTTATTAGCATCATCATTAACATTATTGTTATTTACATCATTATCGTTATCATTATCATTTTATTCATCGTCATCATTGTTATCATCACTGTTATTATTAACATTGTCATTATCATTTTATTTTTATTATTATCATGATTTTTGATTTTGATGTTATTAGCGTTTGCATTTTTGTTGCTATCATCATTTTTGTAATTATTATTAGTATTATCATTTACATTGTCGGTATTTTTATTGCCATTAATATTATCATTGTCATTATTTTATTACCATTATTACTATCATCATTATTGTTATCATAACTATTATCTTTGTTATAATTATATTCATCATAAAAAATATTATCGTCATTATCATTATTATCATTAATTTTGTTATTACCATCATCGTCAATATCATTACCATTATTGTTGTTGTTGTTATCATTATCATCATTATCATACACATATGTGTATGATAATTATTACTATAATTATTATTATCATCATTATTATTATTATTATTATCATCATCATTTTTATTATTATCATTATTATTATTATTATTATTATTATTATTATTATCATTATTATTATTATTATTATTATTATTATTATTATTATTATTATTATTATTATTATTATTATTATTATTATTATTATTATTATTATTATCATTAATATTATCATTATTATTATTATTATTATTATCATCATCATCATCATTATTACTATTATTATTATTATCATCATTATTATTATTATTATTATTATTATTATTTTTATTGTTACTATTATTATTACAATAATGATAGTAATGATAACAACAACACTAATAATGATAATAACAATGATAAAGATAAAAATAAAAACAATGATCATGAAAAAAAATTCATATGATCATGATAATAAAGCCTGAAACAGATAACTGCTATATTCATAATTTCACTGTCGCTATTTTCATCCTAATCCTGAAATTTCAATGTTATTTATATTATCATTACTCCAGCGTACAAATTATTAATCTAATTAATCCATAATGATTCCTTTTCGTCATCATTTTCACTTGATTGAAACATATTGCCCAATCTCACCCTCTTTTGATACATCCGGGAACTAGGTATACTGAGGGAAATGTTAATGGATAGAGGATATGTCGAAAGATAGATACGCTTTTATATCAATGTTGGGGTTCGTATGTTGTGAAATGTACGAGTTAGCGATATGAGAGGAATGGTAGGACGTAAGGAGGGGTAATTATCGTAATGATTGTCTTTGGTCTGTTTGATTATTTGGCTATTTTTGTTTTGACTAAATAATTTCAGTGTCTCTCGCAATTGTTTTTTCTAGGGATGGTAATTATCAACAAAGTCTGAGTTATGATTCTCTACAGCTAGCACCAGAAAAATCTTAATTACTGTTCTTCACTTCTTGGTAATCATCAGCAAATCAAAATCATTATTCACTTCCGGGTAATCATTAGCATTAGGAAATCGTAATTACGAAAAAAATCTTCCGGGAAATCATTAGGATCAACAGATCTTGGGTTGAATGTTCTTATCAAAACTCACAGGACACTTTTGAATTCTTTTGTTCGAAGTTGAAGCGTAAATTCGAATTAATAAGCCAATAAAAGTATGAAAGTAGAAATCTACCCATTGAAGAGAAGAGAAGAAAAAGAAATCGGAAAATCACTTCCTAAAGAACCACGAACAATTACGGACATAAAAAATAAAAAAAGTACCGCATGCTCATGACACTGACAGTGAAAGTCACTCCCTAAATATGAATAAAATGAAGAAAAAAACCGAGCTTGTCAGTGACCTTCTCTAATGGAAAAGCATCTGGATGAAGAGTTAGCCGCCAATGGAGAAAGATCACAGCCTTAATACACGGATCGAAGCGTGCTGTGCTATTACCATGTTATCAGTACAAAGCCATAAATCAAACATACACACGACGGAGGACAGCATAGTCTAGGGTCCCTCCAGCTTTACCCTGTAGCACTTACTGCTCGAAAGGGTGAAAGTTATTATACATTTATACTCCAAAGAGCACAGGAAGCAAGGTGTGTCTCTTTACGAAAGAAAAAGATTTTTATCTTGCATTTGTGGCTAGGCAAGTCCTCATGGAACTTTTTCAAAATATCAATCATACCAGAATTGATAAAATAATGATAATGATACTCAAAGTTGGCGACAGTTAAAAGAAAATCAAAATCATACATACAATGTATTATTTTTTTTTCATTTGGATTTTCCCTTGATCTCATTACCCCCATAGTGGCAGCTAGAGTGGCGGATTGCAATATATAATAAATTTCAATTAAGATATACTTATGGTTGCTAACATGATTAAAATGGATTATGAAACAGGATGTCCAGGTTAATGATTCCTTGCTCAATGACAACTTTTGGTTTCAATAACAGACGTAGCAGCTTATCTTTCCTTCGTCTTTCCATCTTTGACTAGATAGTTAAACGTGGCGTGAAAGTCCGCAGAGTTTTGTTCCGGAGGCATGGCAGACTTCGTTCGTCCTGGTCTGCGCTTTCATAATAAGGTCTTACGGTTATTATTATCATCACCATCATAATAATAATTATTATTCTCTTTGCATTATAATTCTTGTTGTCATTATTACTATTATTATTATCATTGTTATTGTTATTATTATAAGTATTACTATTATTATTATCAATATTCTTATTATCATGCATATCATTACTATCATAGATAAAAGAATTGTTTTGATTATCCTTGTTGTAATTATAATTATTATTAGCATTATTATAAGTATTATTACTGTTATCACATTTTTTATTGTAATTTTTCGTAGTAACATTGTTATTTTCATTATCGCTATTATTATTATCACTTTTATTATCATTATCATAACTATCGTCATCTTCATTATCATTATCCTTACCTTTGTTGTTATTATTATTGATATTATCATTATTACTACTGTTGTTATTATTATTGTTATTACTATTGTTATTATTATTATTATTATTATTATTATTATTATTATTATTATTATTATTATTATTATTATTATTATCATTATTATTATTATTATTATTATTATTATTATTATTATTATTATCATTATTATTATTATTATTATTATTATTATTATCATTGTTATTGTCATTATCATTATTGCTATCATTATTATTATTATTACTATCATGTTTATTATTGTTATCATTATTTTTTCATTAATGTCATTATCATTACAATTATTATTATCATTGTTATTATTATTATTATCATAAATATTATTATTATGTATTACTATTATTATTATAATTATTATTATCATTTATTATTATTATTATTTCCTTGTCATCATCATCATCAATTCTATCATCAATATCATTATTATAATCATCATCATCTATTATCATTATAATCATCAATATCACCATTATCACTAAGATCATCACCACCATACAATCCTTCCGATCATCCATAACATCATTAATCAAGACTAATAAAACGAACAAATCTAACGGCATAACGTACCAAATAAGAACAAACCAGACCAACAGAACAACCACATCTCCGTGCATACTTCGGGTTCAATAGACGCTTGTCCTCGTGATCTGATGCGGGGAAATGCAGCATGATACAGACCCCGTTACATGACCCAGTAAGCACCTGTCAACTGCGCATGACTCAGGTGTGGCGACGGGGCTAATCTGCGCTGATAGGCCTTCGAGTGAGGGGAGAGAGGGGTGAGAGGGAGAGAAAAGAGGGGAGAGGGGAGAGAGAGGGTGAAAGGGGGAGAGAGGGGATAGAGAGAGGGTGAAAGGAGGAGAGAGGGGATAAAAGAGGAGAGAGGGGAGAGAGAAAGTGAAAAGGAAAGAGAGGGCTGAGAGGGGGAAAAAGAGGTGAGAGGGGAGAGAGGGTAAGAAGGGGAGAAAGGAGAGAGAGAGAAAGCGAGAAGGTGAGAGAAGGGTGAGAGAGGGAAAAAGAGAAGAGAGTGGAGAGAGGGGGTGAAAGGGGGAAAGATGAGAGAGAGGAGAGAAAGAAAAGAGGAGAGAGGGGTGAGGGGGTTAAAGAGGAGAGAGGATAGAGAGAAAGTGAGAAGGGGAGAGAAGAGACAGAGGAAAAAAAGAGGAAAGGATGAGAAAAGGGGGGAGAGAGGTGAGATGGGGAGTGAGGAAGTAAAAAGAGAGAGAGAGGGGAGACAGATGAGAGGTCAAGGCGGAGTGAGAGGGGAGGAATGAGAATGGGCGGTGGGGGGATTGGGAGGATGTGTTAGGGAGAAGGAGTTAGGAAGAAGAGTGTAGGAATG
>NC_091591.1:17302109-17304609 GCF_042767895.1 Penaeus vannamei | reverse complement strand
TCCTACTCTCACTCTCTCTCTTAATTTCTCCTTTTCTCTCTTGCAATTCCTCTCTCTCTCTCTCTTTCTCTCTCTCCTTCTCTCTCTCTCTTTCTCATTTAATTTCTCCTTCTCTCTCTTGCACTTCCTCTCTTTCTCTGTCTCTGTCTTTGTCTCCCTCTGTCTCCTTGCACTGTCCTGTCTGTCTGTCTGTTTGGTCTCTCACCATTTCAGTTCCTCAACTCTGTCTCTCATCTTCTCTCTCGTCTTAATCTCTCGTCTCTCTCCTTGCACTTTCTCTCTCTCTCTCTCTCTCTTCTCTCTCTCTCATGTCTCTCTCAATCTGTCTTTCACTTTCTCCCTCTCTCTCCCCCTCAGCCCCCTCTTCACCCCCCTTTCTCTCTCTCGCTCACTCTCTCTCTCTCTCTCTCTCTCTCTCTCTCTCTCTCTCTCTCTCTCTCTCTCTCTCTCTCTCTCTCTCTCTCTCTCTCTCTCTCACTCACTCTAGAGTATACTTCTTACAAATCTCAAAGGAAACTTGAAAGGGAAGGAGGAAAGAAAAGTTAGCGAAAGGGAAATACTAGTGAGAAGGAAAATTCATATCATATTTTTATGCGTGAATTATTATGAGGAAAACATTAAAATTTCATCAAAGACCCATATTTATGAAGCGTTTTGCACAGATTCCTTTCCCTCTGGCTTTAAAATTCCTTTTTTAATTAGCTTGTGTTTAATCTGAAATTCTTCTTATAATTCTTTTACGATATTATTTCTAATTTCTTCCGTCGTTTGCTTCTGAATATTTTCTTGCTTTATTCGCCGGTTACGCCATCATTTTTAGGGTTGATTTCTCAGTGATTCTTCCAAGATATTGCAATTTATCAGGTTATTTTTCCTCGGATATATGATTCGGGTTCCATATCCATAACCTAGACTGAACAACCTCGCTATGATTATAAAGAATGAAGGCTATTTATATGTACTTGATATACAAATAACCACTGAAGATGCCAGATTGTAGTTTATCCGGTTATATTTCCTCAGGATATATAATTCGGGTTCCATATCCATAACCTAGAGTGAACAACCTCGCTATGATTATATAGAATGAAGGTTATTTATATGTTCTTGATATACAAATAACCACTGAAGATGCCAGTAAGGATACCAGCAATGATTAAAATAATTACCCATGTAAATATGCAAATAACGATACGCGGCGTTGTTAAGTTATTAATCTTCATAGTTGCGTAAAACGTTTTTTCGAAGCTGCTTATCACGTCATATCGGATAATTAAGGGCCAAAAAGATAACAAATATCACCCTGTAAAGATACTTTCCTCTTATACAAGAGCCTTAGGGAGAGATGGTAATTTACTGAAATAGGGCTGTAACACCGGTACGAATGTGTTCTCGAGGTCAAAATCCGAAGAAGAGGGTAAATGGGGTGTTGGATCTTTAAGAAATGTTGAATCAGGGAGTAATGACTCTGAGCACTGATGCTGTCTTACTTTTTTGCATTAAGTGGGGAGGGAGGAGGGAGGGAGGGAAGGGAAGGGAGGGAGGGAGGGAAGAGGAAATGATGGAGGAGAGGGAGGAAGGGAAGGGGAGGGAGGGAAGGAGAGGGAAAGGGACATGGGGAGTTGGGAAGTGGAGGGAAGGGAGGTTAGGAGGAGAGGGGGGAGGGAAGGAGAGGGAGGGAAGGGAAGGGGAGGAAGGGAAGGGGGATATAGTGGGGAAGGGAGGGAGTGAGGGAAGGAGAGGGAAAAGGACATGGGGAGTTGGGAGTGGAGGAAAGGGAGGCAGGGAAGAAGAAATGAGGGAGGAGAGGGACGGAGGGAAGGGAAGGGAAGGGAGGAAGGGAGGGAAGGGGATATGGGGAGGGGAAGGGAGGTTCAAGGTATGATGATGAGTAAATAGTTCCGGAGTCAATAATTGTTAATAAAGGTTCTAGAATTAAATCTTCTACTTTATGGAGTTTCTTACAATCATTTCTTTCCTGCAATTCGTCACACTGAATTTTGTTCGACTGATAATGATAACACAGGAAACAGATGCCATATGGATAACGCGCATAAATGATAATACAGCGCATTATTAAAAATTTCCTTAGTTTATACAACCGATGAAATATCCGAAGAAACGAAAAAAAAGATAGATGAATACGAAACAGGAACATGCTTAACAAGAATATATTTTCACAGGACATGGTTTCCAAACATCCTAGGGGATCCCATCTCACAATAATAATAATAATAATAATAATAATAATGATAATAATAATAATAATGATGATAGTAATAATAATAATAATAATAATAATAAATGATAATGATAATAACAATAATAATAAATAAATAAATAAGAAATAAAATAAAATAAACAAAGAAACGAACAATAAACCAGAAATAGAACAGAGGAACAACACAGATAGCTACAAGAGTGATGGGAACGACCGCACCATCCATAACCCCGACCATAAGCACCAGTGGCCCGGTTATTTGAGAATCATCTAACAAGC
>NC_091591.1:17274609-17284609 GCF_042767895.1 Penaeus vannamei | reverse complement strand
GGAAGTTTGTGCATTAAACATCAAGAAATTCACGAAGGACACGAATAAAATGGTCTTCATATTGGTGACGCCAAACTTCGTAAGAAAGGAAGTTTGTGCATTAAACATCAAGAAATTCACGAAGGACACGAATAAAATGGTCTTCATATTGGTGACGCCAAACTTCGTAAGAAAGGAAGTTTGTGCATTAAACATCAAGAAATTCACGAAGGACACGAATAAAATGGTCTTCATATTGGTGACGCCAAACTTCGTAAGAAAGGAAGTTTGTGCATTAAACATCAAGAAATTCACGAAGGACACGAATAAAATGGTCTTCATATTGGTGAAACCAGACATCGTTCGTAAAAGAATGGAAGTTTGTGCATCAAACATCGAGAAGTGCAGAAAGGACATGAATAAAATGGTCTTCATAATGGTGACGCCAAACTTCATAAGACTGGAAGTTTGTGCATCAAACATCGAAAAGTACACAAAGAACATGAATAAAATGGTCTTCATAACGAGATTAGACAGAGAATAATGCACACTCAATGTGACGTAGGCAGAAAAACGTACAGTTGGTAAAATATAACGTTAAAACAGACATTTCTTAAATCAGAACAAAGTTTCCGTAGGTAGGAAAATGGACAAAAAAGTTGAATAGATATGTGATTATCTTAAATGATAAAACTAACCCTCAAACTCAGAGAAGAATAGAGAAATGATTTATTTATCAATCGCAGATAAGACTACGGGGTCAAAGGTCAAACTCAAACAGAAATGACCTATATGAACCAACGTAAAATTTAATGATAAATGAAAATTAGTCAGCATATGGACACACACACAAACAACAACAACAACAACAACAACAACAACAAACATGAAAACAACAATTCCAGTTAGCGTTGACCGGGCTGCGAGAGGTCATGGGGGGGGGGGGGGGAAGACTATGGGAGGCTGGCGGTGAGATGAGATGAGGGGGAGATGCCAGGCTGTGGGATGACACTTTACCTTACCATCATCATCACTGCAATCATGATTTTCATTGCCATCATCACCCTCATCACTTCCATCCCCATCCACATCATCATCATCACCATTTCCAGCACCATTTCCTTCCACATTTATCTCTTGTATCCCTTCCTCCCTGTTTCATTCCCTTTCTCTTCTTCCCTGTTTTAATTCCTTTCCATTCCTTCCACATTTATCTCTTCCTCCCTTCCCTTCCTTCCACATGTATCCCTTCCTCCCTGTTTCATTCCCTTCCCTTCCTTCCACATTTATCTCTTCTATCCCTTCCTCCCTGCTACATTCCTCCTCCCTTCCTTCCGCATTTATCTCCTCCTCCCTGTTTCATTCCCTTCCTTCCACATTTCTCTTCCTCCCTTCCCTTCCTCCCACATTTATCCCTTCCCTCTCTCTTCCCCCCTTTCCTTCTGGCTCTCCCTCCCCCGCTCCTTTCGTGGCTACATTCCCCCTCCCATTTTCCTTCCATATTTATCACTTTCCTCCCTGTTTCATTCCCTTTCCCTTCCTCCCACATTTATCCCTTCTATCCCTTCCTCCCTGCTACATTTCCCTTCTCTTCCTCCCTGTTCATCTCCCTTCTCCTGTTTAGCCTTCTTTCCACATTTATCCCTTCCTCCCTGTTACATTCGCCCTTCCCTTCCCCTCCCTTCCTCCCTGCTCGACCTGCCTCCCTTCTGGCTCTCCCTCCCCCGCTCCTTCGTGCCCAGTCTCCTGTGTATAAAAAGAACGCCTTCCTTCCACATCTATCTCTTCCTCCCTTCCCGTCCTTCCACATTTATCTCTTCTATCCCTTCCTCCCTGCTACATTCCCCCTCCCTTCCTTCCAGATTTATCTCTTCTATCCCTTCCTCCCTTCCCTTCCTTCCAGATTTATCTCTGCTATCCCTTCCCTTCCTTCCACATTTATCACTTCCTCCCTATCATTCCCTCCTTCTCTTCCATGGCATCTGTTCCTCTCTTCCTTCCTTCCAAGATAATCTATTCCTCCCCTTTCCTTCCTGATGATGAGCCTGTCTTCTCCTTTCCTTTCCTCTTCTTTCTTTCATTTATCCTTCCTTCCTTGCTCCATCCCCCTTCCCTCCTGGCTCTCCCTCCCCCGCTCCTCGTGGCCAGTCTCCTATGTATAAAAAGGCCGCCTTCCTTCCACATTTATCACTTCTATCCCTTCCTCCCTGTTACATTCTCCTTCCACATTTATCACTTCCTCCCTGTTGCATGGCCTTCCCTTCCTTCCACATTTATCTCTTCTATCCCTTCCTCCTCTAGCTTCCCTTCCCTCCACATCTGGCTCTCCCTGCCCTTCTTCGTGGCCAGTCTCCCGTGTATAAAAGACTGCCTTCCTCCTTCCATATTTGCCCTTCTATCCTTCCTTTCCAGATTTATCTCTTCTTATCACTTCCTCCTTGCTACATTCCCTTCCCTTCCTTCCACAATTATCACTTCCTCCCTTCCCTTCCTTCCACATTTACTCTCTATCCTTTCCTAATTCTGCACCTTTATCCTCTCCCTGTTACATTCCCCTTCCCCTTCCCCTTTCCTTCCTGGCTCTCCTCCTGCTCCTTTTCGGCCAGTCTCCCGTGTATAAAAGACGGCTCTCTTCCACATTTATTCTTTCTTATCCCTTCCTCCCTGTTCCATTCCCTTCCCTTCCTTCCACATTTATCACTTCCTCCCTGTTGCAGGGCCTTCCCTTCCTTCCACATTTATCACTTCTATCCCTTCCTCCCTCCCTTTCCCTCCACATTTATCACTTCCTCCCTGCTCCATCCCCCTTCCCTTCCCTCCATATTTATCCCTTCCTCCCTGTTACATCCTCGTTCCCATCCTCCCTGCTCCACCTCCCTCCCTTCTGGCTCTCCCTCCCCCGCTCCTTCGTGGCCAGTCTCCCGTGTATAAAAAGACCGCCTTCCTTCCACATTTATATCTTCTATCCCTTCCTTCCTTCCCTTCCTTCCAGATGTATCTCTTCTATCTCTTCCTCCCTGCTACATTTCTCTTCTCTTCCTTCCATTTATCACTTATCCTTCCTCCTTCCTTCCTCCTTCCTTTCCTCCACATTTATCTCCTGTGTATAAAGACTCACTTTTCTCTCCACATTTATCTCTTCTATCCCTTCCCTCCTTCATTTATCTGGTCTATCTCTTCCACTTTCCTTCCTTCCCATGATTTTGGTCACTTCCTCCCAAGCGATCCCTTCCCTCTTCCACTTATCCCTTCCCCTCCCTGTTACATTCTCCTTCCTCCCTGGGCTCTCCTCCCGCTCCCTGTGTCAGTCTCCCGTGTATAAAAAGACCAGGTTGATATGCCGTCCGCACGCCCAGAGCTGAGAGATTACAAGTGCTGGGCGTGTGTGTCTTCTGCCTTGAAGCCATCTGTTAACATCCTCCTTTTGCCCATTTTACGGAGGCAAGGGAATGTGTTAATAGAGGAAAGGGAGAAGGAAAAGGAAAAAGGGGGGAGGGAAAAAGACGGTGTGGAAGGGAGATTGGAAGGAGGGGAAAGAGGGAGGGGGGAGGAAAGGGAAAAGGGAGAGAAAGACGGTGGGAAGGAGGAATTGAAAGAGAGGAAGGGGAGAGGAAGGGAAAAGGGAGAGAAGAGACGATGGGAAGGAGAGAATGAAAAGGGAAATAGGAAGGAAAAGTGAGAGAACAGATGCTGAGAAGGAGGAAAAGAAAGAGGAGAAAAGAGAAAGGGAAAAAGTGAGAGAGACGGTGGAAGGGAGAGAATGAAAGAGGGAAAGAGGGAGAGGGGAGGAAGAGATATAAAATGTGTATCGGGGAGAAATGAAAAGAAATAGTATAAGAAATGGCACTGATATCCAAAGGAACATGATTGGGGGAAGAAGAATAGAGAAGCAAGTGGAGGAAAAGATGAAGAAATATAGACGAATAGATGAAATGAGAGAGAACTCGCGGGAAGGAAATGAATAAAAAGGAAAAGAAGAAGGAGAGACAGGACACGTAGATACACAGGTAAAATAAGACTAGTGTTAGTAAATATGAAAGAAGAGGACAAAGATAAAAATAACAATCGGGAAAAGAAACACATGGATAACAGAGACAAAAGAAAAGGGACGAAACAAGAAAGAAAATTGAGAGAGAAAAAACAGAGGGAGAAGAAAAGGGACAAAAACGTACATAAATAGAAAATAACCAAGAAGAATGAAAGAAAAAACAAAAGAAGACGATAAAGATGACAGATAAAAATCGCGAGAAAACCAAAACGAAAAAGAAAATAGATGAAAAAGAAGGAGAATCAATAAATCAAAAAAGATAAAATGAAATGATGGAGAAGAAAAGAAGAAATTACAGAGAATTCGCTACGTCAGATAACGTCATCCTTTTGCTATTCCAATCCTCTCTATAATTAATTTTCTAAAAGGACTATTAATAGCTAGAGTAAAAAGAAATAAAAAAAAACACCCAAAAAAGAAATAATGAAAGGTTCACAGAACACAGAACAAAATAGCCAGAGTAAAAAGAAATAAAAAAGCACAAAAAAAAGTAATAATGAAAGGTTCACCGAACACAGAACAAAAGCAAGACGCTAAAAATGGCCCTAAAAAAAAAAAAAAAAGAGCGGGATTTACGCCGACAAGGTGCTCCCGTGTGGACGTATTCCATTTCGTCTAAAAGTATGAGACACATACTTATTTGAGCCCCTCAATTTAAAAGTCCTGGACGGCTCTTCGCGCGCGCCAGGAAACAGAGGCTGCAGTCGCCTTTATTCTGGCCTCGAAGTTTACTCTCTGAATCAGAATAAATTGGTATTTGAAGCAGTTGCCTTTACGCGGGGAATAAATATCATTATAATGACGTAGATTAAGATGTGTGGATAGAATGGGGAGAGGAATATTGGTTTGGATATAAGAAGAAGAAAGGTAAAATGACGGTAATGCACGCAAGCAAGCGCACACACACACACACACACCCACACACACACACACACACACACACACACACACACACACACACACACACACACACACACACACACACACATACACACACACAATCACAAACACACACACATATACTAACACACAGAAGAGAATAAATAAACAAATGAGTAAGCAAATAGATAAGTAGATATACAAGTAAATAAAAATATAAATAAACAAATGAAGAACCCAGTATCCCAATAAATAAATAAATAAACGAACAAACAAATAGATGAGCAAAAATGATAATAATAATAGTAAAATAGATAAATGAAAACAAAAATAAACAGAAAGATGAGCCAATAATATATATAATGATAATAAGAATAAACAAATAGATAAGCAAAAAAAAAAAGCATATGGACACACACACACACACACTAAAACAACAACAACAACAACAACAACAACCACAACAACAACTACTACAACAACAACAACAACAACAACAATCACAACAACAACAACAACAAAACATGAAAACAACAATTCCAGTTAGCGTTGACCGGGCTGCGTGAGGTCAGGTAGTGGGGGGGTGAGACTATGGGAGGCTGGCGGTGAGATGAGATGAGAGGGAGATGCCAGGCTGTGGGATGACACCTTACACTACCATCAGCATCACTGCAATCATGATTTTCATTGCCATCATCACCTTCATCACTTCCATCCCCATCCACATCATCATCATCACCATTTCCAGCACCATTGCCTTCCACATTTATCTCTTGTATCCCTTCCTCCCTGTTTCATTCCCCTTCTCTTCTTCCCTGTTTCATTCCTTTCCCTTCCTTCCACATTTATCTCTTCCTCCCTTCCCTTCCTTCCACATTTATCTCTCCCTCCCTGTTCCATTCCCTTCCCTTCCTTCCACATTTATCTCTCCCTCCCTTCCTTTCCTTCCACATTTATCTCTTCTATCCCTTCCTCCCTTCCCTTCCCCTCCCTTCTGGCTCTCCCTCCCCCGCTCCTTCGTGGCCAGTCTCCCGTGTATAAAAAGACCGCTTTCCTTCCACATTTATCTCTTCTATCCCTTCCTCCCTGTTTCATTCTCCTTCTCTTCCTCCTTGCTCCATCCCCCTTCCCTTTCTTCCTCATTTATCTCTTCTATCCCTTCCTCCCTGCTACATTCCCCTTCCTTTCCCTCCACATTTATCCCTTCCTCCCTGTTACATTCCCCCTTCCCTTCCTCCCTGCTCCATCCCCCTCCCTTCTGGCTCTCCCTCCCCCGCTCCTTCGTGGCCAGTCTCCCGTGTATAAAAAGACCGCCTTCCTTCCACATTTATCTCTTCCTCCTTCCTGTCCTTCCAGTTATTTTATCTCTTCTATCCCTTCCCTCCCTGCTACATTCCCCCTCCCTTCCTTCCACATTTATCCCTTCCTCCCTGTTTCCTCATTCTTCCCTTCCTTCCAGATATATCTCTTCCTCCCTTCCCCCTTCCTGCCTCCCTTCCACCTTCCCTGCACCTTTCTATCCCTTCCTCCCTGTTACATTCCCTTCCTTCCTTCCACATTTATCTATTCCTCTCTTCCCTTCCTTCCACATATATCTATTCCTCCTTCCCTTCCTTCCACATTTATCTATTCCTCCCTTCCCTTCCCCTCACATTTATCCTTCCTCCCTGCTCCATCCCCCCTTCCCCTCCCTTCTGGCTCTCCCTCCCCCGCTCCTTCGTGGCCAGTCTCCCGTGTATAAAAAGACCGCTTTCCTTCCACATTTATCTCTCCCTCCCTTCCCTTCCTTCCAGATTTATCTCTTCTATCTCTTCCTCCCTGCTACATTCCCCCTCCCTTCCTTCCACATTTATCTCTCCCTCCCTTCCCTTCCTTCCACATTTATCTCTTCTTTCCCTTCCACCCTGCTCCACCTCCCTCCCTTCTGGCTCTCCCTCCCCCGCTCCTTCGTGGCCAGTCTCCCTTGTATAAAAAGACCGCCTTTCTTCCACATTTATCTCTTCTATCCCTTCCTCCCTGCTACATTCCCCTTCCTTTCCCTCCACATTTATCCCTTCCTCCCTTCCCTTCCCTCCACATTTATCTCTTCTATCCCTTCCACCCTGCACCTTTATCCCTTCCTCCCTGTTACATTCCCCCTTCCCTTCCCCTTTCCTTCTGGCTCTCCCTCCCCCGCTCCTTCGTGGCCAGTCTCCCGTGTATAAAAAGACGGCCTTCCTTCCACATTTATCTCTTCTATCCCTTCCTCCCTGTTTCATTCCCCTTCTCTTCCTTCCACATTTATCACTTCCTTCCTGTTACATGGCCTTCCCTTCCTTCCACATTTATCACTTCTATCTCTTCCACCCTTCCTTTCCCTCCACAATTATCACTTCCTCCCTGCTACATTCCCTTTCCTTCCTTCCACATTTATCACTTCCTCCCTGTTACATTTTCCCTTCCCTTCCTCCCTGCTCCATCCCCCTCCTTTCTGGCTCTCCCTCCCCCGCTCCTTCGTGGCCAGTCTACGGTGTATAAAAAGATCGCCTTCCTTCCACATTTAGCTCTTCCTCCCTTCCCTTCCTTCCACATTTATCTCTTCTATCCCTTCCTCCCTGCTACATTCCCCTTCCTTTCCCTCCACATTTATCCCTTCCTCCCTGCTCCATCCCCCTTCCTCCCTGCTCCACCTCCCTCCCTTCTGGCTCTCCCTCCCCCGCTCCTTCGTGGCCAGTCTCCCTTGTATAAAAAGACCGCCTTTCTTCCACATTTATCTCTTCTATCCCTTCCACCCTGCACCTTTATCCCTTCCTCCCTGTTACATTCCCCCTTCCCTTCCCCTCCCTTCTGGCTCCACATTTACTCCTCCCCAGCTGCCTCTCTATCCCTTTCCTTCCACCTTTATCCCTTCCTCCCTGTTACATTCCCCCTTCCCTTCCCCTCCCTTCTGGCTCTCCCTCCCCCGCTCCTTCGTGGCCAGTCTCCCGTGTATAAAAAGACCAGGTTGATATGCCGTCCGCACGCCCAGAGCTGAGAGATTAAGGCGCTGGGCGTGCGTGTCTTCTGTCTCTGAAGCCATCTGTTAACATCCTCCCTTTTTGCCCATTTTACGGAGGCGGAATAAGCGATGAGGAAAGGGAGAAAGGGAGGAAAAGAAAAAGGGGAAGGGGAGAAAGGGGGAAAAGACGGTGGGAGGGAGGGATTGAAAGAAGAGAAAGAGGATGGGGGGAGGAAAGGGGAAAGGGAGAGGAAAGACGGTGGGAAGGAGGGAATGAGAGAGGGGAAAGAGGAAGGGAAAAGGGAAAGGGAGAGAAAAGACGGTGGGGAGGAGAGAATGAAAAAAAGGGAAATAGGAAGGGAAAAGGGAGAGAACAGACGCTGAGAAGGAGGAAAAGAAAGAGGAGAAAGAGAAAGGGAAAAGGGAGAGAGACGGTGGGAAGGAGAGAATGAAAGAGGGGAAAGAGGGAGAGGGGAGGAAGAGGATATAAAATGTATCGGGAGAAATGAAAAGAAATAGGAGAAGGAAATACACTGATATCCAAAGGGAAACATGATTGGGGGAAGGGGAGAAAAGAGAGAAGAGAAAGAAGATGAAAAGGATAAGAAAAATAGACGAATAAATGAAATGAGAGAAAACTCGTGGGAAAGAAATGAATAAAAGGAAAAGAAGAAGGAGAGACAGGACACGTAGATACACAGGTAAAATAAGACTAGTGTTAGTAAATATGAAATAAAAAGACAGATAAAAATAGAAATAGGGAAAAGAAAGACAAGGATAACAGAGACAAAAGCAAAGGAACGAAACCTAGACAGAAACAAAAGAGAGATGAAGAACAGAGGGAGAAGAAAAGGGACAAAAACGTACATAAATAGAAAATAACCAGGAAGAAAGAAAGAAAAAACAAAAGAAGACGATAAAGATGACAGATAAAAATCGCTAGAAAACCAAAGCGAAAAAGAAAATAGATGAAAAAGAAGGAGAATCAATAAATCAAAAAAGATAAAATGAAATGATGGAGAAGAAAAGAAGAAATTACAGAGAATTCGCTACGTCAGATAACGTCATCCTTTTGCAATTCCAACCCTCTCTTTAATTAATTTCCTAAAATGACTATTAATAGCTAGAGTAAAAAGAAATAAAAAAACACCCCCCAAAAAATAATAATGAAAGGTTCACCGAACACAGAACAAAAACAAGACGCTAAAAATGTCCCTTAAAAATAAGAGTATTAATTTTCTAAAAGGACTATTAATAGCTAGAATAAAAAGAAAGAAATAAAAACACCAAAAAAAGAAATAATGAAAGGTTCACAGAACACAGAACAAAAGCAAGACGCTAAAAATGGCCCTAAAAAAAAAAAAAAAAAAAAAAAGAGTGATTTACGCCGACAAGGTACCCCGTAGACGTATTCCATTTCGTCTAAAAGTATGAGACACATAATTTCTTATTTGAGCCTCGACTTATGTCCCGGACGGCTCTCGCGCGCGCCAGGAAACAGAGGCTGCAGTCGCTCTCTTTATTCTGGGCCTCGAAGTTTACTCTCTGAATCAGAATAAATTGGTATTTGCGCTGAAGGTTTTACGTGGGAATAAAATGGTTCAGACATAATGACGTAGATTAAGATGTGTGGATAGAATGGGGAGAGGAATATTGGTTTGGATATAAGAAGAAGAAAGGTAAAAAGACGGTAATGCCCGCAAGCAAGCGCACGCAGGCACGCACACACACGCACATACACACACACACACACACACACACACACACACACACACACACACACACACACACAGACACACACACAGACACACACACACACACACATAGATACACTAACACACGGAGAAGAAAATAAATAAACAAATGAGTAAGCAAATAGATAAGTAAATAAACAAGTAAATCAAAAGATAAATAAACAAATGAAGAACCCAGTATCCAAATAAATAAATGAACAAGCAAAAAGATGAGGAAAATAATAATAATACTAATAAAATAGATAAATAAAAAGAAAAATAACCAAAAAGATAAGCAAAAAAAAAAAAAAAAAACAAACAAACAAATAAAAACTAAAATGAATAAATAAAACACACCCAAAAAAACACAACAATTCAAAAATA